>NC_088932.1:33055000-33350000 GCF_038396675.1 Hydra vulgaris | reverse complement strand
TCGATGTATTGGACCTAGACCGTTAGCAGAAAAACACCCCCAGACCATTACATTGTCTCCACCATGGTTCATGGTCTTATGGCAGTAATGTAAATCGAGGTGATTTCCGGCCGGTCGACGTACACAGCAAATGCCATCGCTCCCAATGATGTTGAACTTCGATTCATCACTGAACAGGACATTTCGCCATTTCTGCACATTCCAGTCAATCTGAGATGTAGCATACAAGAGTCTTTTCTTCTGGTTTTTTAGTGAAATCAGCAGTTTCTTAGCAGGGCGTCGAGAAAACAATCCGACTTCAACAGCACGTCGTCTGATTGTTCGGTCCGATACAGACAGCTCTAATTGCTTTTGTATCTCGACTGATGATATCCAGGGATCCTTCTTGACGGATCTGACGATCATACAATCCTCTCTAGAAGTGGTGGAACGCGGTCTTCCACATTTGTTATTTGCTGCCAACTTCCCCGTAGAACGATATTTGGAACATAGTCTTGATATGGTCCATTTTTTCACGCGATATTTATCACAAATACTTTTTTGTGACATTCCACTTACATAATCGCCAATTTTCTTTCTTAGTTCCAATCCAAGACTGTCGGGGGCCATTTTTGCACTTGAAGTCATAAAAATAATAGAAATAAATAATCACGCTTCTTAAGGCTTACCGTGTTACATTTACCTTGTGATGATACAATAATGCTCTGTGGAACACAAAGTCTTGGCTGGATGTCGACTGTATTGATGTAATGAAACACTTGTTGTATTTCACTTCTTGTATTGATGTTCTTCGACATGATTGACTTTCATATACTGACTGATTGACTTCCATATACTGACTGAATTACATGTCGATTTACATGTCTCTTATATAGTAAAATGAACCTGTGTGAACCTGTTCTGGAAAATTCTAGATGCTTCTTTTCGATGCTTCTGGAAGCTTCTGGATGCGTCTGAATGTTTCTGGATATTTCTGGATGCTTCCAGATGCTTCTTCTGGAAACTTCTGGAAGCTTCTGCATGCTTCTGGAAACTTCTGGATACTTCCTTTAATTATTAAAAAACTCCCATGACGTTGACACAGACCAGACTTAAGAAAATGAAACTTTTTAGCATTGTTCGATGTTGGTTGCAAATGTTTTGTTCAATATTGCATATAAATTAGTAAAAACACTTATCTAATTTTTGATTACTTCAACACTGAGTTTCACCATCAGTAGGTTCTTCCTGATGAACCTACTGATGGTGAAACACAGTGTTGAAGTAATCAAAAATTAGATAAGTGTTTTTACTAATTTATATATATATATATATATATATATAGAGAGAGAGAGAGAGAGAGAGAGAGAGAGAGAGACAGACAGACAGACACAAACACACACATGAAGAGATATTTAAGACTTACGTTTGGATTTTCCTGTTCTTACAACTCTAAAGACTTCATCTTCTCCTATAGCTTTTACTTTTGGTAATGGTACATCCCATTTACCCTAAATTTATTAAATAATAATTTACAAAGTACTTAGATAAGGATGATAGACCTACTCAAATCTGTCACTGTATTTAAATCAAATTAAAAATAAAGCCTCACCGCTTTCTCTTTCCGTTTCTGTTTAATCATGTTACTTAAAACCTTTGCTCGAGTTTGTCCCTCACGGTCAAGTAAATATGCAGGAACCGCACCTTCAGGAGTTTTACTTGTGTCTTTTGTCTTTGTTTTTTTCTCTTCATGCATTTTTAATGTTTTTTTGAGCTGTACTTTCTCAGCATGTCTTTTTTTATTGTAGATTTTTGCTCTGTTTTTGTAAAATAAAATATAAAATTATTAAAATAATATTTTTAGAAACTTATAAATAATATAACAACATTAACAACAAATAAACATCTAAAATAAAAGCCAGATGCAAAACCTATATTTATGTTAAATTAAAAACAAAGAAAAGAAAAAAACAGTTTTCAAAAATGTTTTTTAGACTATTTACTTTTTAAAATTTAGTACTCAATACATGTACAATACTTACTTCAGACCAATTAACTTTTTTGCTTTTAAAGCTAACTTGTGGGGTTCTCTTCCTTCTTTCTTCCGCCTTATAAATAATATAAAAATTTTACAAATGAAAACATAATAAAAATTAAAATAAATTAACTTACTATAACTAATTCAATAACAAATAACTTTAAAATAAAAATAATAACTTTAAAATTTCACACCCTCTTACTAATTAAAATGATAAAATTTAAAAAAAAATTTAATTTGATTTTTGAAATAAAATAATGGTTAACTTGTGGACTGTATTGAAACTAACTAGAAAATAAACACAATCTGAAGATTTAATAAACTAACATTAATCCCAAACAAGGCTTGAATTTTTTGCTCGATATTTATATTGATCGTGAATTATGAAAACTTGTAAAACCATTTTGTTTACTATTATCTTTTACAAAACCATATTAATACTATTATTTTTATTACTATTAAAAGTTATGATTTAAAATTTAATATTTTAATTCATTTTGTAAATCATCAGATAAAACTGGAGAAATAAAGCATGATAAAGTATGATATAATTATTAAAAAACAACCGCTAATCACTTAAGTCTAAAGGAATTTAGTGGTGATCAAATATTTTACATAAAAGAATTGGAAATAAGGAATAAAATACTTTTATATCTTATTTAAATTTTATTCAATATTTTCTTATAAATTAAATGCTCTTAACTCTTTTGCAGATATGTATACAAAATTAAAGACAGAGGAGTTTATATAAACTAATTTAAACTTTTAAAGTTATTTTAGAACAAAGCAAAAACTCTAATAACTTATTTTAAAATAAATCTTTTTTTATTACTATTGTTATTATCATTTAACTTATTTCTAATTAAAATCATTTAAATTCTTTAATAAATAATTCCTTAAACTTTACCCCTAAACAAAAATTGATTTTAATGTTTCATACAATGCGCAAATAGCTGTAAGCATAATTTTTTATTAGATTTTTAAATTACCGAGCAAATTTTTCAGACCTTTAGTAACTATTTTTTTCCTTATATTTATAATCCTTGAATTACCTGATGCTTAAAAAAACAATAATTAAAAATATGTAAGTTTTAACTGTTATTACTTTTGCAAAAGTAAATTTTTCCTTGTGTTTTTTTGTTAATTTTTCCAATATGATAAATTGACCGTTTCATTAAAACAGTGTTCACAGTTTTTAATAAGTTAAGAATTTAATGACCAAAACAATTTTCAGATATTGCAATTTGCGATCACTTAATTTGATCATTTTGCCAAAGATTTTTTTTGTTTTGTTAATGGATCTAATAACTTTAATTTAAAAATAAAGAGCACAATTTAGTTATTTTATGTTTAGGATCTTCAATGCATAAAAGTAACTAAAGCAAGCATATAACTAGCTTAAAACTTTCAGACATCATGCTCAGACAATCTTCTTTGTTTAAAATTTAATGCCAGCACACAAAAAAGTGCTGGTCAGATAGGTTAACATGCAATTTTAAAAAATCAAAATAAATTCAAGGAAAAGAATGCTTTGAATAAATACTAGAAGAAATCATTTTAAAAAAACCCTGGCAAAACAAACATTTTATTTAAGTTCTAGATAAAATGATTAAAATAAAAATGGCAAGAAAATAAAAATTTTTTAATATAAATATTAAACAAATTAATAAAAATAAAAACAGAAAAACAAACATTTTATGGGCATGCGGGCAAGCATGAAAAGGGCGCAAAAGCATTGATCAAACAGAGAAGGCTGCTCAGACTTTGACACATTAAATAAATCTAGATCAACAGTTGCTAAATGATTTGATGCTGACTGGTAAATAAAAACATTATACTGCAGCATAACTTTATCACATTTCAAAGAGGATCAATCATCCAACCAGTTTACAACCATAACAAATTAGATTCTGCTGAAACATCAAAGACATGCTAACCAAACCTGGTGTTCGCCAGGAAAAGTTAACTATGGGCCATTTTTTAGACAGGACATCTCTATGACTGCCATGTACAGAGTGTAAAACACTGCAAACTGTTTTCAAATAATTAAAAAATTATTATTCCTTCTTAATTATAGCAATTTTTATATAATTTATTTGAACCTATTTTTAAAATTGATTTTATCTTTGCATTGTAAAAAATGTACATTATACCATGTATTGTATACAAAGTATATATACCAAAAATACTAATATTATAAAAATAAAAATACCGCTTTTCATGGTAATCCAACTGCCTTCCGTGCCTCTTGATAGATAATTCAATATGTTCATTTTGAGGCTGAATAAAATTAAAATTTGTTAAAAAAAAAGAGTCTACTTATTAGATAAAAACAAACTTATTACAACAAATACTTAAAATAATTACCATAATTTACATTATAATGTATATATATATTTATAAATATATTATACAAAAATTACATAAAAGTTAAAAATACATTATATAATAATATATTTATAATTTAGGATGTATATTAACAGGGGCTATTTTAGGAAAAAAATTTGGGCAATGGTACCCCCGTCCCGGAGAAATATAGCGGAAATATTGTTTTTTAGCGAAAAAAAAGCTATATTTGAGGTAAAAAACGTAAAAAAAAAAGTCCTTAAATTTTCATTTGGACGACGCCCCAAAAAAAAAAACTATGCAATTATTAAATAAAAATTTAGTACTATTGTTTAATTATTTAAAAAAAAAAAAACCTTTATGCTTAACAACCTAATTTTCAACCAGAACAACAAGAGGCAAGGTTTTAATTAGGAATAAGCAAAATAAAATTTTGCAAGGTTTTAATTAGGAATAAGCAAATTGAAGTCAGTTCAGGTTATCCTGCTACTGGTAACATGTAACACAGTTCAGTCTGCTTTATGTCCTGCTGCCTTGTAGGATACGCCTTTTTAGGCAAAGGCTAGGAGATGCCAACTCCGATTTAAAACACCCCCTGCCTTGGGGCTCTTGGTTGAGTAAAGGCTAGAGATGGTGTCTCGATAAAAATACTCCTCTTGGGCAGATGTTAAATGCACCCGGCTACTGTCTTGTAGAAGGCCTCCTAGGCAAAGACTTAAGGGGTAAACAGATTCTATCTGTAGACCAGCCTCACACCCCTTCTTCATCTATTAGGCTGGCGCAGATGTATTTTTAATACATTGTTTCCAGTTTAGGATGTTGAGTGCTGGATCTTCTTGACTCAATTCATCGATTTTGTTTGTGTCTCTGTTTTTATGACTAGGCAACTTATTCTATTATCTCCTAATGAGGGTACAGCTCTAAAACTCAGTTTTATGGTTCTGAGGCCGGCTGGTAGTCAGGTTTCCCAATCTCTGTGGTAGCTCTCAGAGAGGCTGATTCCATCAACAGCTGAAAAATATCAAAGTATTAACAGTGCCATGTTGTGCATGGATGGTGTCCCTGTTTGTACTTTTGGTGTGCGTTGGGGAGGCCACATTTGGAGCCCTTTGTTACGGCTTAGGGTTTATTAGTAGTAATGAGGCAATTGCTTGGGCTATTAAACGGTGTTCTGAGTACTATCTATGCTTTGAGTCAAGTTCTTCAATCTAATTTAAAAATGAATAAAGTACCAAAAACTATAAAACCCAAAAAACCATCATCATAACCAAGTTCTCTAAATCTATCATTCACTAATATTCGTGGTCTTTGAAGTAACTTCTCTTCTGTTGAGTCTTATCTCTTGCAAAGTAACCAGACCTACTTGCTCTTTGTGAGACTAATTTGAGTTCGGCTGTCTCATCTTGTGATCTTAGTGTTGATGGTTATCTTCCTCTAATTCGTAAAGACTCCAATAGTCACATGCTTGGCCTCGGCATTTACATTTATAAGAATTCATCCATTTGTTGTGAAACTAGGTTTGAATCCACAGACTATTCTTTCATGTGCTTTCGTTTAGCACCACTTCACTCTATTGCCTTTCTCTTTGTTCTATATCGCTCTCCTTCATCTCAAGACTGCACTCTTTTTGATGTTATTTCTGATCATATTGACCAAGCCCTCTCTCTTTATCCATCAGCTAATATAGTTGTTGTCGGTGACTTTAATGCTCACCACTCTGAATGGTTTGGCTCTAGTGTCAGTGACTCTGCAGGCATTAAAGCCCACAACTTTTGTCTTTCTCAATCACTAACTCAAATAGTTAACTTTCCAACTCGCTTTCCTGACAAGCCGAATCATCTACCTTCTCTACTCGACTTATGTCTTGTTTCTGATCCTAGTCAGTGCTCAGTTTCTCCATATTCACCTTTAGGTTCTTCTGATCACAGTTTGATCTCTCTAAAACTAATATCTCATTCTTCTTCATCACCTGAATCCCCCTATTATCGAACCTCTTACAACTACAGTAAAGCTGACTGGGATTCTTTTCGTGATTTTCTTCGTGATGGCCCTTAGGTAGAAATCTTTCGTCTTCCTGTTGACAAATGTTTTTCTTACATAACTTCGTGGATTCAGGTTGGCATGGAGTCTTTTATTCCCTCTCAACGATTCCAGGTCAAGCCTCACTCTCCTCCAAGGTTTTCCTCACACTGTGCTGCTGCGATTGCCAATCGAAACCGTTACTTCCATATTTATCAGCAAAACAATTCTCCAGAAAACAGACATCTGTTTATTACTGCTAAAAACAATTGTAAAAAGGTTTTGTCTAACGCCAAAACCCGCTATTCTCAGGTCATGAAATCTCTTATCTCATCTCAAAAATTAGGTTCTCGTGACTTCTGGAGAATCTTTAATAATATTAATAATAAGGGCAAATCTATAATTCCACCTCTCTTGTATGGTTCAGACTTTGTCACTTCACCTAAAGATAAAGCTGAATTGTTTGCTAAAAACTTTTCATCAATATCATCTCTTGATTCCACTAGTTGCGTTCTACATGATATTGCCAACAAACAGGTTAATCCATTGCTTGACATTCATATCACTCCAGCATCTGTATCTAAAGTGATTTCCTGCCTAGACTCTTCTACAGCTTATGGCCCGGACAACATACCTGTTATTGTCTTGCAGAAGTGTTCTCCAGAGCAGTCGTCTATACTCTCAAAACTATTCAACAAGTGCTTATCAGAGTCTTATTTTCCAGCCTGCTGGAAAGCGGCATCTGTTATCCCTATTATCAAAAATTCTGGAGAGCAATCTGATGCGTCTAACTACGGTCCCATAAGTCTTCTTCCTATTATAAGCAAGGTTTTTGAATCTTTAATTAACAAACACTTAATCTTGAATATAACAACTTAATTTCTGACCATCAATATGGACTTCGATCTTCTCGTTCTACTTCTGATTCGCTAACAGTAATAACTGACTGTTATTACTGTTAGCAAATAACTGGTTTTATCGTGCATTAGATGAAGGTGGAGAGGTTAAGGCCATCGCTCTTGACATTTCAAAAGCTTTTGATAAAGTTTGGCATGCTGGTCTTTTCCATAAGCTTTCTTCTTATGGTGTATCCGGTAATATCTTTAAGATTATTGAATCCTTCCTTTCCAATCGTAGCATAAAAGTTGTCCTCGATGGACAACACTCTTCTTCTTATTCTGTAACTTTAGGGGTTCCTCAAGGTTCTATCCTTGGCCCTATACTCTTTTTAATTTACATTAACGATCTTCCAGATATTCTCACATCTAAGGTGGCATTGTTTGCTGATGATACTACCAATTATTCTTGTCGTCATAAGAAACCAACACCCTCTGATTTCTTGGAGGGGGCATTTGAACTTGAAAAGGATGTGACTTCTGCTACAGCATGGGGCTCACAGTGGCTGGTGAACTTTAATTCAGATAAAACTAAATTTTTTCAGCCAATCGTTATCGCAATAATATAGATCTTCCTATATTTATGAACGGTGATGTACTCGATGAGTCACCTACTCTTCATCTTCTAGGATTAACTCTTACTTTTAATCTTTTTTGGAAACCATATATCAAATCAGTTGCAAAATTAGCATCTGCTAAAGTTGCATCTTTTTATCGAGCTCGTTATTTTCTTACTTCGATTTCTATTCTCTATCTCCATAAATCTCAAATCCGGCCTTGTATGGAATACTGTTGCCATATCTAAGGCGGATCTTCTAATGATGCCCTTTCTCTTTTAGACAAAGTGCAAAAACGCATTGTAAACATAGTTGGACCTGACGGTTCTTAAGTGCTCCAAAAACGTTTATTCGTCTAGTTTTTTTCCTCGAACATCAGTTCTTTGGAATTTGCTTCCTTCATCTTGCTTTCCTGATTCATATAATTTGCAATCCTTTAAGTCGTCCATCAATCATTATTTTGCTCTACAATCTTCATCTTTTCTCTTGCAGTAACTTTCAACTTAAATTAGTGGCTGCTTGCAGCCTTTTTGGAAGCGAAGATGTTTAAAAAAAAAAAATAGAAAAATTATTAATTGTTTATTTTAGTACACTTATAATATTTATAACTAATTAGCCAGGGGCTATTCTAGACCATTTTCAACAGTGTTGATCGTATATTTAGGTGCCACCCAGATGAAAATTTGAGGACCTTTTTTTTTTAAGTATGTTTTTTATGGCAAATTTTGTTGTTTTTTTTTTTGTTGCTAAAAAACGCCATTTTTCTGCTTAATTTCTCCAGGTAGGGGTGGTACTGCCGCCCAAATTTTTTTCCTAGAATAGGCCCTGTTAGCTCATGGCAAAATGGACAAGAGAAGGAAATAAACACAATTTTACCAATATGTGATTTGAATTAAAGCCATAAAATCCACTATTGAGTCTAAAACTATTAGAATTAGTACTAAGCTGTTATTCATATAACATTTAAGCGTTTTTGTGTGGGAGGAGGTAAAAGTAACAGAAATGTAAGGGGACTAAAGCAACGGAACAAAAATTAGTAATCATAAGTTTCAAAAAAACACTATCATTCATATTGTTAAAATTAGTTGAATACTTTTTTTTATAAAAAACTCATTTTGTTAAATTATAAATTTTTTATGTTTTTTATTAACTTTATACTAGTTTGTTAGCTTCTTTTAGGTCTTTATTACTTTTCTGTGACATGGTTTTTACCTTAATACCCGTGACTATTATTTATTTTAATAATTGTTCGAAAGAATTAACCTTTACAGAATATAATGTTATAATGTAATTTTTAAAAAAAAGAGGTTATTTATTTTCTTTTAAAAAGTTTAATTTTTATTTCATTTAAATCAAGCTTTAAAAGAGCTAGAAATAACTTTACATGAACAATAACTTAAAAAGTTTAAAAGTAAAAACTTTATAATTAAATTTTAAGGAATGTTTAAAATTACTTGTTATTTTTTAACTAATAAAACATTCTAAGATTATTTTTATAATAGAGATCTTAAAAAGTGTTATGAAAATATGAAGAAACTATGTTCGATATGACTATAAATAATGTAGTGATTGCCACACTGTGCTCTTCTGAGATCACCAGGGTAAATTTTGGTCTACTCTAATTTTTGTTTGTTTTTTGATACTATTATTGAGTTTAGAAAAGTAACAATAATATGCCAACCTTATTTAATTAGAGGTCAGCATCAGGTTGGCAAAAAAATTTGATACAAATGTTTAACTATAAAACATATGTATTAATTTATTTAACCCTTTAGCGCCCCGTGTAGCAGATCTGCTACATAACTTCAGAAACCTTTTATGGCCACCCTGTCAACACAGTGATCTCAAAAACACCTTTTGTAGCATATTTACAACATATTTTTGTTGGTCCGATTTAGCAAGGTTAATATAATTGGATAATCAAGGCATAAAAACACATCAAAATCGTCTTTTTAAAAATCGGGTGATTGTTGTCAGGCAAGGTATTTTCAAAGTAAGTTTTTACCTTTTTTTTTATGAATATTGAAGCTTATTTGTTTATTTTATTGTAAATTAATAATACATGTAAGTTTTAGAAGTATTTAAGAGAGTTTTCTCTTTTTGAAACTACCACAAAATGCTATTTGAATTTATATGTATCATATATGCTACTATGGACTTTTTAAGTATACATTGTTACCAATATATATATATATATATATATATATATATATATATATATATATATATATATATATATATATATATATATATATACATATACATATATATATGTATATATGTATATGTATATATATATATATATATATGCACATATATTGTTCTTCTTTAGATGAATAAAAATAAAAAATTAAATATTGAAGATGCTCTCGCATTTATTCTTGATGGTGAAAGTGATTTTGAGGATCTTAGTGAGTCAGACTCTGAATTTGAATCTGATGTTTCAACTGCAGTTGTAAGCAATACTAAGGTTGTGCATGATGACAACAATGACAACATTATTTTTCCAATATCGGAGTCTCTTACCCAGGAAAGTAGTACACGTGATGATATGCTCTATTCCAACTCTTCAGCCCCACTCCCAAAAAAATCCAAAATAGTCAACAACAAAAAACAAAAAAAAGCAAGTTTACCACTTTGGAAAAAGGTTACACTAGATAATGATTTGATTGGTGATATTGCTTTTCAAGAGGTACCTATTGAACCTATTCCGGACGAAACTACTACTCCATACGAATATTTTAAAATGTTTGTTGATGACAATCTTATAGACATTATTGCTGAACAATCTAGTTTATATAGTTGCCAGTCATCAGGTACAAATATTTCTGTCACATCGAATGAAATAGAGTCTTTTATTGGTGTTTTTTTTCGTATGGGTCTTGTAAAACTACCATCTGTGAGATCTTATTGGGAAACCTTTATGAATTATGATGGAGTAAGTTCAATATTATCAAGGAATAGATTTCTTTCTATCCTCCGCTATTTACACTTTGTTGACAATCTAAACGTAACAGATGAAGTAAAGAAAAATGATCGGGCTTGGAAATTAAGACCTTGGTTGGAAAAACTGCGAGAAAATTTCTTAAAAGTTTCTCCTGAGGAAAATCAATCAGTTGATGAGATAATGGTTCCCTTCAAAGGAAGGTCATTTTTGAAGCAATACCTTCCAAAAAAACCCAATAAATGGGGGTTCAAACTTTGGGCTAGATGTGGTGTCAGTGGGTATTTGTATGACTTTGATTTATATCAAGGAAAAGAAATAAAAAAGAAAGATGAAGTTTCTCCTCATGGTGTCGGGGCATCTGTTGTAATTAAAATGACCTCAACTTTGCCAGAAAATCATAATTTTAAAATATTTGCTGACAATTACTTTTCTTCATTGCCTTTGCTAGATGAGCTAAAAAAGCGTAGAATATGGTATGTTGGAACAGCTCGCCTTAAGCGCCTTAACAAATGCCCATTCACTTCTGAAAAAGAATTTAAAAATCAAGGGCGTGGATCGTTTGACTATCGTACTGACATCAAATCTAATAACATAGCTGTCTCTTGGATAGATAACAAGGTAGTTACTTTAATTTCGTCTTTTGCTAGTATTGAACCAATCAACTCAGTAAGGCGTTATGATAGAAAAACCTGCAAACATATTATGGTAAAACAACCATATATAGTCCAGTTTTATAATAAAAATATGGGTGGAGTTGACAAACTGGATATGATGTGCTCATTCTACAAACCAAATTTAAAATGCCATAGATGGTATATATATGTATGGGCACATACCCTTCTTATTGCATTATCAAATGCCTGGTTTTTGTATCGTCGGGACTTAAAAATTATTTGCCCCAGTAAGAAATGCATGCCTCTAAAAAATTTTCAAGCTGCAGTAGCTTCTAGCTTGGTAACTGTTGTAAAAAGAAAAGCTGGAAGAGCATCTTTTGATGCAATACCTATACCAACCAAAAGAGCTGCTGCTGTTCAGAGTAATCCTACAAAAGATATCCGTCTGGATGGATTTGACCACTTACCAACTTATAGTGACAAACGGCAGCGGTGTAAGAAATGCAAAACTGGTTTTTCTTATATTCGTTGCAAAAAGTGCAATGTTTGGTTATGCTTAAATAAGGACAGAAATTGTTATCATGACTACCATTAATGGCATTTAAAATTTGTTTATATTTATAGTATAAATGGTTGTTAACTGTCTTATAAGATATATTGTGTTTTATTTAATAAGAACAGAATTTGTAAAATGAAATCAATAGCAAAGTTTCAATTTTCAAATTTCTTTATTTCTTTATATACTTAAATACAAAATCTTTTTTTTAAGAAAACTTTTGTTATTTTTTTCCTCGTATTCCCATTGTAGCAGATATGCTACAATGACATAATTGGGTTTGCTAGTGAAATTTTAAAATTTTATTTTTTAATTCATAATCTAGATCAAAAAACAATTGCTTTTTGAAGTTTTTGGAATTTTTTGAAAATTTTAAGCCCTGGTGGGCGCTAAAGGGTTAAGATAGGTGTTTTGCCAACCAAAAACACTTAGATCTAGAGTAGGCATTCGACAATGCCAACTTAAATGCCTACTCTAATTCTGCATCATCTATTCAAAGTGGATAAAAAGACTCTAATATCGACAGTAATATTTCATAAAGCATTCGGACAAAATATTTTTTTTTTGTCAAAATGGCTGAAGCAAAATGTTTAATTTGTGCTTGTTGTTTTATTGCCATTGGACAAAAATCAAAAAACTTATTTTGGAGAGAATATAATGTAGACAAAGAGTGTTATCCAAAAAACATTTGTATTTCTTGCAAAACAAATTTATATGCATTGAACAGGGGTAAAACATTAAAACTGAATGATTGGATTGAAAAATATCTAAAGTTAACAGACAAAAACTTAAAAGATCATATGCATTTAGTGAAATACCTGAATAAATGGCAAATAATAATCAAGCTAGCATCAAAAGAGTTATTAAAAAAATATGTTCTTCCTGCTTTTCTTCAATATTAAAGGTATTCTCAAACAAATTTAAAATGTTGTATGTTTCTTGTTTTCAATTTTTTAAATATAAATATAACATACTATTAGAATTTTAAATAATAAATTGTTATCATAACTTTCAACAAAAACTCAGAAAAAGGAATTTCCAACTTTTGTTGCAAGAGTGAAGCTGCGAAAAAACCTATGTATTTTGGCAGGTCTAGGAAATGTATTCAATGAAAAAAGTTGCCTCTGAAATTAAAAAAAAATAAATGAAAAGGGACAATATTAAAGCTAAAAACAAGTTTCCTTTAAAGACTTTTGGAAACAATCTTGTTGTTGTTAGCACATCTGATAATAAATGTAGCAGAGCATGCCTTAAAAAATTGTCTTTCAAAGCTATAATGAAAATTTCAAATACTCTAAACCTTAGTAAAAGAAAAACAAAACTACTTGCAAAAATATGCGACAAAACTTAGGGAAGATAACGTTAGAACCTAATATATCAACTCAGATGTAGGTGATGTAACACTTTGTCAGATTTTTATAATGTAAAAACTGAATCATTCATTTGAAGAGATAAGTCACAGTTTGGTATTTGTAAAAGATACTTTTGGTTTTATTCTTCACATGATTAAAGAAAGAAGTGGTTTGAATCTTTATTGGACTGTTGCTTGGATTTTAATTGAAGCTGGACAGGGTTTTTTTAAATGTATTAAAAATGTTTTTGATCCATTATGCAAAAATACAACTTCAGAAAGTCTTTTTCTCAAAGATTCCGGTGTAAAAAGATCATTGGTTTAACCTTTAGTTAAAAATGTTTCAAAACATAATGTAAATCTTAGCAAACTATTGAAACCACTAGTGCAGAATGATATAAAATATTCAATAGCATTTGATCTAAAATGTAGTAACTCTTTATTTTGTTTAAACAGCCACAGTGGTAAATATGGTTGTCTCTAATGTGCGAAGTAGAAAGTACTCTTGAGAGTGGAGAAAAAAGAACTGGTTCAATTGATTTCAATTATAATAAGTATGTTGCTGATAGATAAAAGAATAACCGCATGAAGGAATTAAAAAACTGTATTTCTCCTCAAATTGTATATCTCGATAAATGTTTATAAACTTTAGCGGAACATCTTATCCCACCTACCAAGTTACACATCTTCTTTGGTATCAATTACTTTGTGACATGATTTTGATACATGGTTTAAATCAAACTATATTATGTTCAGAGGTTATCATGGAACAGTTTTGGATGGAAACAACTCAGAAACTTTTAGATAAATTAGATGATCTAGAAGTTAATCTTTTAAGTGCACCTTCAATGCAGCTAAATATAATATTTCTACAACCTGTAGCTAATTTTCTTATAAATTTTTTAATTATTAAAACAAAAAGGTTTTCAGCTCAGTGATCGGAGAATATATTGCCAAATCAGTTATAGATTTTAAAGACATTTTTGAAAAACTATACATCTTCATCTTCTAGAAAAGTTTAATTATGAATTAAATGTTAGCAGAGATGTTAACATTTTAGTGTGTCATCTTGTTCCTTTTCTTCATCATAGTCAGTTTGGGCTTGGTGTATAGACCAAGCAGGCCAGAGAAAGTATATTTTTTTTCACAGAGAGAAAGTGTTTTTTTTCACAATTTTAACAGAGAAACTTTGGACTGGAGGAAATATTTTAATATCTATTACCTACCACCCCCTCCCCATATGTTACATTATAGGTTATAACTGTTTTTATATTAAAAACATGCATAAAAGTTAGTTTAGATTTTAAAAATTATTTTAAAACACTTTACTAAACCCAATAATAATAATAATAATAATCAAACAAAAAAAAAAATTTAAGTAAATCAAAATTTACTGGTGGTCTGAGAGCACAGTGGCCAATAAATAACAACTTAATGAGCAATCATTTCCTTATAAGTTTTTAATGAGCATCATCATCACCATAATGATCATCCTTTTAGTACTCTTATTTCACTGCTTGCACATGATGGTCAATTTTCATAATGCCATTTTTTCAATTTACACAATCTTGAGCATTTTTCCTTAATCAAAGCTCCATGTCATCAGTAACATCTATTTGTTTCTTCTGAAACTGACACCTTTTTAAATAATATTTTAAATGGATGTGGCATTTATTCTGTAATAATTTAAAACGAAATACTTTCTGAACTAGATTTTAGCAATTATGTAATCTGACGTAGCATAGGTTTACATTCAGTGCGAGTAAAGTATTTTTTTTTTTTAAATTGGTCAATTAATGTTCATCTTAGATATATTAGAATATATATCTAAGATATTTTTTGGGGCTATTTTTGCTATAAAGTAACGATAAATTATTGAAACTTAGCTATTGTTTTGTTTGACAATTTTTTATTAAAACTAAATACCAGTAATAATTAACGAAGTTATAGTCATTATTAATTAATTTATATTAATACTATTTTTGACTCTTCTACTGATAAAAACAATAAATCATACCATTTTTTATTTTTGTTTTAATAACTATGCTGCTTGTGAAATAAGTACCCCTCATTTACAAGATTTTAAAGTTGAACAATCGAGATTTTGTGGATTAATACTTTGTTTAATAACTGATAAACAATACCGAGTAACTTTAAAAGTTATTATTAATTTTTTCTAGAATTTGCTATATTAAATTTTATTCAACTTTAAGTTTAATTTAAAAAATTAATTTGACACGTATAAATAATTTAGAGTATATGTAATTCAAAAATATAAAAAACGAACAAGTAAAAGTCTTCTTTGCTTTTAAAAGAGCAATCGTGGCTTTATTATTCTCCGTAATTTTAAAAATGGCTATTTAACCATTTTAGTAGTTAAGTATACTAAGCACTCTTGATATCCGTAGATCAAAATCGAGTTGTGTGATTATGAAAATGGGTACGCTTTTTTTTTTACTTTCTCGACTTTTTATTTTTACAAATAATGCTTTATTGCTCAGTTTTTTTCCTAGAAATTTAAAATCCTAAAAATCTGTTATGCACTGGTTTCAAAAACAGCTATTTGTAACATTGCTTAAACTTCTAAAACGTAATATTAAAATACGTTATTTGCAAGATTCAAAGTTATCGGGAGGGAGGGGGGTTATTTTGGTGCTCATACATTTTCTCTCTGTTGCTTTTTTATGACAGTGTTTTTTGTTGTATAGTCATAATAAGAACTTACAATCAGTAAAAAGTTAAGTTACTAAACTGAAACTGTTGAATAACAGTTTTGTTCTATTTTAAAAAGGAAGGTGTAGGTTTTGAGAATTTATTACAACTATTCATTGAATTCCATAGCGCTTTGGTAGTAAAACAATATTTATAGTTTGTTAGTTTCAAATTATAAATTAAGAAATCCATTATCAAGTATGCAGCTCATTTTTTGCAGACAAAAAAAATGTTGTTTTTAATTTTTTTGAATTGCATGCAGCCTTTTAAGTGCTGAAATTTCTTTTTACTATAATTACACCGTGCTACTGATGTTTAAATAAATGTAGGGTAAAAAACTGGTATGACCATGGTTCATCTTGTTTCTCTGCTTAACAGACTTTGTATATTTTCTATACAAAGTAAATATCTTTAACATCAAATATTTTCTTATAGAATATGAAGCTCAGCTTGAAACTTTTAGGCATGCAATTAGATTTAAATATTTTTTTTAGTTAACTGAGAATTCTTAGGCTGACCAGAATACTCTTTTTTTGTAGGAGAGCACAGGACCAACACTTATTAAACGTTTTTTGCTCCTAAATAAAAAAGCGTATTCTGATCTCTCTATGTATTGTAATCATCTTATATCCTTAGGAAACACTAAACCTTTCAGCATTTAGAAATTAAACACAATTAAATTCTAAAAAGACTTTTTAAACTGAATTAGGTTTTTTTTTGTTTTTTTTGTTATTCACCTCCTCAAGGCCATGAAGGCCACTACAGATGAGGAGGCTACTTAATAGTGGTTATAACCCTCTCTCAACTCTATAACTCCGAAACACGAACCTCGACGAACAAGGCCGCTGCGCGGAGAAACAAGTTGAGCGCGGTACTACCAGGGACGTGGTGGGGATCGAACTCGGAACCTCTCGCTTCTGAAGCGAGCGCTTTACCACTACACCACTACCGCATCAAGGTTTATATTTATGTATGTAGAAATGTTCTTATTAAATTTTTAATATACTTTTATTACATTTGTACTAAACAGTGAAGTCACCAAAATTAAATCAAACTTTGTGAAAATGATTTATAATTGAAATATTTTTTTTAAGGCCATGCCTTAAAAAAAATATATTTTTTTAATCGAAGAAACCCCAGCCCCCCCCCCCCCCCCTTAATATCAATATTGTGGTTACGGCTCTGATATATATATATATATTATATATATATATATATATATATATATATATATATATATATATATATATATATATATATATATATATAATACAAGGGCTATTCTAGAAAAAAAAATCATGCAGTGGTACCCCCTGCCTCAGTAGAAATTTGGCAGAAATATTGCTGAAAATCTGCGTTGTTTGCCGTAAAAAAAAAAAAGGGTCAAAAAAAAATTTGGATGTCCCCCTAATGCGGTCGACACTGATGAAAATGGTCTAGAATAGCCCTGATATATATATATATATATATATATATATATATATATATATATATATATATATATATATATATATATATATATATATATATATATAATAGGGTGATTCTAAAAACAACTTTTTTGAAATTGTCTACTGTCACCCCCTGAAAAAATTTAAGACATTTAGGTTCAAGGAACAATCATTTTTGAACCCGAAGTCCGTAGGTATAATGGCGGCAAGGACTCCGGGACTCCAGGCTTAAAAACAATAAGTTTTAAGTCATTAAATCTAATGAATTTTTTTCTTATTGCAGATCATAAGTCAACAAACATGTTTAGTCATTTTAGTCAACAAACATGTTTAAACTGAACACTACAGACTTGGAAAAAGTAGAGATATAAAGCCGGAGTCTTTTTAGGACTCCGTATCCGTGCTCAAGACCCTTAAACATCAGATGGGTCCCTAATATTTTGAAAAAAAAAGTTCTTCAAAAGCATATCATGTTGGGTCAAAAAAAGTGAAATGTTTTAGAAATTTCAAAAATAATAAAAAAAATTTATGGAAACAAATTAAAAAAGTTTATTTGAAAAAACTATGAAAATATGTACTTTTTTATTTTTGTTAAAAAATGATAGTTTTTAAGCCATAAAATTTAAACTAGTAATCTTTATATAAATTGATTATTATTTTAAACCCTTGAAATTTTTTTTTATTCGAAAATTTTTTAAATTTAGTATTAATTTATTGATAAATAGAACACTTTTAGGGGGTGCAGACAATTTCAAAAAATGTTGTTTTTAGAATCACCCTAATATATAATGATGATGATTGTTTTTCATTAAATTGACTAAATTATTTATTTACTAGTCGAGAAGGAAACATCGTAATATCAGAGCCAATCAAGATGAGTTCCTGAAGAACTACTCACACTGAGTAGGCGGAGCAGTGATTGAACCTGCAATCCTGCTTCTACAACCTATAATTATTCTAAACTTTTTAGCACTGCTTTAACCATCTGAGCTATCCTTTCAAATATATATATATATATATATATATATATATATATATATATATATATATATATATATATATATATATATATATATATATATATATTTATATATATATATATATATATATATATATGTTGTTGTTTTGATTATGTGATAATAATCGATTTGAGAGTGATCAATATAAAGTGAAATAATTACAAAATAAATCAATAAATAAATATACAAAAAATTAGATGATGAAAAAAAGCAACTTTTTGATGGTACTTGAAGTTTCATGTCATTTACGGCACTCATCAGCCGTATACTTAAATCAGGAAAAAATTGTTTTGTTTTTCGAAACAGTTTTTTCTTGATTGGAATATATGGCTGATAAGTGCTGAAAATGGAATGAAACTTTAAGTACCATCAAAAAGTTTTTTTTTTTTTCATGTAACCTTCCATTTATTTATATATATGTATAGATACATATATATAAATATATGTGTGTATATATATATATATATATATATATATATATATATATATATATATATATATATATATATATATATATATATATATATATATATATATAACATCTAATAACAGTAAGACTGCACTAAATTTCAAAAGAAATGAATATTCCACAAACATCAGTTGACTATATATTAAAATTTCCAAGCATTATTGAAGTCAGGAAAACTGAAATCAATACTTTTTTGCTGAGGTAATATTTTAGTGAGATTGTCAATAGAAGATCTGCATAAGGGTGCCAAAGAAATCCATAGTGAGTTTACACATGTGAATCCATAGTGAGTTTTTCAAATCAAATTTCCTGTTCAAATGCAACAGTAAAGCGTCAATAAGACAAAATAACCTTTTTGGCTGCCATCTCTTTAAAAATATCTTTGTTTCTGAAAAAAATTTTAGAGCATGATTGAAGTTTACTACAGATTGAAGTTCACTACATTTAAATTAGACAGCACAGCAATGATGGAAAATACTATGATTGATGAGTAAAAGTTTAATATGCTTAGCTCTAACAGTATTAAATATGTCCGATTACTTTTGGATGCTACTGTTTGTGTGTGTATTTATATATGTATGTGTATGTATATATATATATATATATATATATATATATATATATATATATATATATATATATATATATATATATATATATATATATATATATATATATATATATATATATATACACACACAGTGCTCGAAGTGAGGCGGGATGTCATCTTGTCACTTTTTTGTAAAATATAAACCATTCCGCCACCTTTTCATAAATCTCTGTATATAACAATAATTAGGCGGGATGGTATTTTTAGTTTACTGAATACCATCCTGTTACTTTTTTTTCTCCACTTCGAGCAATGTATTCATATGTGTGTGTGTATATATATATATATATATATATATATATATATATATATATATATATATATATATATATATATATATATATATATATATATATATATATATATTTATATATATATACACACTGGCGAGCAAAAAAAAGTGAACAGCGACTGCCTACGCATAAAATAAAAGAGCTCGGACAGAAACTCATACAAGCTTGTTTATTTTTGTTCGTACTATCAAAGAATTTACGTTTATCTTTCTAAGAAAACATGAATAAACTTCTGAACATTAGATATGAATACAGTGAACGTTGTCAGCAAAATCTGTAGTTGATATTAGAGCGTGGGTGAAATAGGACGTATTATCGCTATATTATTATTATAAAAAATAAAAGGAAAAAAATGTCTCCAAATAAAAGGTAATTTTTTTTTATTTTTATTTTAATTATTATTTATGCCTCTAACTTATTTAAAATGAAAAATCCCCTTTAATTTTGATGTTATTGGATTCTTATGAAAAAAAAAATATTCATTTAGAATACATAGTTTATCATTAAATAAATATTTTCTTCATATATTACTCTAAAAATATTATCATTTTTCTTTCACAGAGGACCTCATTTAACAATGGAACAAAAAGGAATCGTGGTTGGAATGAGTGCATCCAGTAAATCGATACGCCAAATTATTCAAATTATGAAAGCTCAAGGTGTAAACATTAGTGTTGGTGGAGTTCACAAGATACTTTCACATCAGAAAAACAATAAAACAACAGCTAGAAAAAAAAGCTCTGGCAGACCAAGAAAAATGACGGAAAGAGATTGTCACAAGTTAAAATTGAATGTTTTAAAAAATCGAAAAACCACTATGGCGCATATGGCAGAAACTTTTACGTGTTCTGATGATAAAAAGGTTAGCCGATGGACAATTTCGAGGCGTCTTAAAGATCAGGGGTTCAAAATACACCCATGTAAAAAAGTACCTCTTCTTACAGCACGCCATAAAAGGGCATGGTTAGCTTGGGTAAAATATAATAAAAACACAGACTGGACAAAAATATTATGGTCAGATGAATCACGATTTTGTTTGCATTCAGATCGTCCACAGATGTGCATTAGACATAAGAACGAACAATTAAATCTAGATAGTAT
The DNA here is from genome assembly GCF_038396675.1 of Hydra vulgaris. Taxonomy (NCBI): domain Eukaryota; kingdom Metazoa; phylum Cnidaria; class Hydrozoa; order Anthoathecata; family Hydridae; genus Hydra; species Hydra vulgaris. The sequence continues at coordinate 33,329,042 of NC_088932.1, read as the reverse complement.
TCACCAAACGGTAAAGGGTAATCTTGGAATTATGGTTTGGGGTTGTTTTTCTGCCAAAGGTGTGGGCAGATTGCATAGAGTCGAAGATGGATTACAAATAAAATCCAAAGAATACATTAGTATTCTACAAAAATCTTTGCTGCCCACACTGGAAGAATTAGAAGAGGATGAAATTAAATTTCAACATGACAATGCTCCTTGCCATACGTCTAAAAAAGTTAAAAAATGGCTCAAGGATAACAATATCTTCCTTTTTGAAAATTGGCCTGCCTAAAGTCCAGACCATAATCCCATTGAAAATTTGTGGGACTATATGGATAAAGAGGTCCATAAAAATAATATTTCATCTTTGGATGATCTTTGGGCAGCCATAAAACAAGTTTGGGTTACGATACCTGACCGTTTGATAGCAAATTTAATTGAGTCGATGCCATGTTGATTAAATGAAGTGATGAAAAATGGTGGTGGCCACACAAAATATTAATTTTTTTTTTCAAAATGAGTTGTATATATTTGTATGTATATGTATTTAACATAAGCGATATGTTATATTTTATGTATTATATTTTTAATTGATTAATAATACATAATTTACTGAAAAATTGTACTGTTCACTTTTTTTTGCTCGCCAGTGTATATATATATATATATAAAACAAACAAAAGCTTGTACTCTCAGTTTCAAATGCACAAGAAATTATTATTGAAAATGTTTTTGTATCTTCTTAGTTTTATTCAAAAAATGATCTCATAAAACGTAATACCTTTAACTTGTTATTCTAAATTGTGTTTCAGGAGTGTTTTCTATGTTTTTATAAGCAAACAAACATTTGTATTTATCTACACTAATATACAGAATAAACTGAAATGTTATTTCTTTCAACATAGTCAGATCATTAGAAACTTTGTGCACTCTGCACTATTTTACACTGTTAATAACAACTGCAGTAGCAGTTAATATAAATTTGTTTTATATCATTTTATATCATAATTTTAAATTTGAGCTAATTATTGTATATATATATATATGTTTTGTTTTCAGTTTTACCAACAACTACTTCATGTGCAGTGGCTTCAATTTTATGCTTGATAACATTTGCATTGATGCAGTTGTTCAAGACACAACTTGGGTCATCAAAAGGCATGACATTGTTGGGCGGGTTTCTTGGATCTCAAGTTTTTGTGTTTGGGTTGACTGTATCCTTTTATAAGTTATTTTGTTTTGGGTAAAGAATAAATTTATGATAATAGTAATCCGATATAATTAATATTTATAATATGTTATAATAGATAATCAAAATCATGATATAATCAAAACACTAATAAAAATGACAAAATTCCATTTTAACATATTGGTAAATATATCTTATTTTAATGAATTGAAATTTGATTTGAAATTTATTTGAAAAGGAATTGCAAGTTGTTCTGTAAAAAAACTTTGGAATAATTGTAATTAGAAGATTGCATGCAGTTTTTAATAATTGATTTATAATAATAGTTATATTGAGATTAAACTTTCTTTTGTTCTTTTTGCTGTTTGTTAAAAGTCAAAATAATGAAGCATATTTAAGCATTAATATGTTTTCACAAAAATCTTAAGCATTTAGAATTAGTGTATTATCCACAGAATTGTTTACAGATATGCAAAGTATATATATATATATATATATATATATATATATATATATATATATATATATATATATATATATATATATATATATATATATATATATATATATATATATATATATATACACACATACACATACACACACACACTTAAAAATAAATTACTAATATTCAAATATTTTTATATTTAGTATTGTTAACACTTTATGTAAAACTTCGTATTGTACAATTATGTAACATAATGTTCCTTAAGCTTTATTGAAAGGCAATGAATAATTTTGAAAATGTGATCTTAGGAAGAAATTTTCAATCAAAGTTATTTCCAGAAGGTACTTATATTTCGGAAATTTTTTTTTTTTTACATTTCATTACATTAAAGTTTTTATGTAATATTGTTTTTTATTATTTCATTTTTATGCAAGTTTTATTTAATTTGTATAAATATGAGTAAACTTAAAACCTTTATTATGGTAGCAGGGGCTATTCTAGACCGTTTTCAATAGCGTCGATCGTGTTTAGGCGCCGCTGAAATTAAAATTTGAGGACCTTTTTCTTTTTTTTGCAAAATTACGCCAATTTTCCGCTAAAGTTTGCCAGAACGAAGGGGCCCTGAGTAGTAACTTTTTTTAATTATAATTAGGGTTCTAACAGTTTATTCATACTCATGTCTTTATAGTAATAATATGTCTACTTGTTTCTATGGTTGCCTCTGGCATGGTTCATAGAGTTTGTGTGACAACTTGGTGAGTTTTAGAATTGAGAATTAATTTTTTTAATAGTTTTATACTGAAATGCAGTTTTGTTTTTTAAAGCAATTACATATGAGGCAAATGCACTTGCAGTAATTTTTTGGTGAAATTTAAAAACATTGACAAATCACAAATAAAGGAAATCTTTGAATTAAATATTTTCTGAATATTTTGCATTTCAGTTGATTTTTTAAACTTACAAAATATATATTATACTTAAGCAAATGTAAAACAACTGAATAGTTTGATCTAAGTCATGGTTTGAACTAAATTTCTTTTCAACAAATTATGGTTTTTATGTAAGTGAGATCAAATATGATAATATTGCTCAATAACTTCTTTTTTAGTTTGATCACATAAATTTCTTTTTTAGTTTCTTGTTTTCAATCGTGGCATTATACTATATTAACAAAATCTCAACTTCTCGACAATCTGCAATCTCTCAAGCTGCTGTTAAATCAAAAGGGAAGAAAACAAACTAGACTAATAAGATTAATAGAAATCTTTTAATTACCTTTATAATTACCTTGATAATAAGGGTTTAAGATAATAATTTCCATAACAAACTATTTTTGTAGACGAGGTATTACTGTGTATAAATATACATAATTTACATATATGTAGTGGTTTACTATTAGCTTATCGTTTATATCTGTATTTTATGTTTGCTTGTTTTTTAATGTTCCTAAGAAACACTTTTAAACACGTGTGTATGTGTATTACACATGCGGATCTGGATTAAGAGGGGTATGCTGTGATTATACACGGACGTGTAAAGGTTAAATGGTTTAATCAATTTTATCATTAATATATTTTGCAGCAATCAATGATGTCAGTGTTACTGACGTTATTATTTTTGGATTGAAATTGAAAAAATATTAATGACAATCGTTTTTTCACCGTCATCTGTTTGTTTTTATCAATGTGTACTAAAATAATAGGCCTTCTACCGCGCAGCGGCTTGAAAAATGCGGAGATTCCGAAGAGCGCCGTAGAAGCAATATCAAGAGACAATATATCAAACAAAAAAAATGTTGTTTATCCATTGTTCATAAAATTTTCAAGTTATTAAATTAAATAGAAAAGAAACACCTTAAGATCTATCTATTATATTTAAACTGCTATCGAAAAGTTTAGCTAACTCCTCCACAATCGAAAAGACTTTGTAACTTTGTAAAAGTTGTTGTATTAAATCAAAACAAATGGAAAATAATACTGGTGTTAAGGGGGTACCCCCATCTGATTTTAAATCTAAGCATTTTTACAAAAAATGATTATTGGTAACATGCTTATATTAAATTAAGAATAATGGACTAACTTTTTTTTTTTTAATCCATATTGTTGCCATAGTGACCACAAAATACCCCTAAAATGACCAAAAAATGACTTTACAAAATACAAAGAAATTGAGTCATTTCCACCTTTCCATACTGAACCATAGTGTTGTTAAATGGCAGGTCTATGATATGAGTGGAACAGATTTTTCATAACTTTTTCTCACCACCAAAACAGGACGACCGAAGTTTAAGGTCAAATTTTTTATCATTTTATTGACCCAAAACATTTTTTTTTATATTTAAATAAAATCCATTCATATCATAGAGTATAGTATGGACAACACTTCATAAAAATTTCATTAAAAAATATCATACCGTTCTCCAAATATATTGGCCGGCGTCCACAAATTGCTATTCTGAGAAAAACTCGATTAAATTAAAAACTTTATATACAGTAATATTTTATTCATAAAATAGGTAAAAATAATAATCCAAATTTTCAAAATCCACCAGGTACATACAAGTCACCATCTTTTTCAATAACTTTGTCATTTTTCAACTTTTTGGCACGTAAAAATTGCCGTCTTTACTTATTATCAGGGTTTATTCGATATTCAGCATTTCTTTTTCTTTCATTATTTAATACTTTGCATCCTGCAATCATATGAAAACCTGGTTCAATGTTCAGCTCTTTAAAAATATCAAATGATTCTTTTGCTCCAATATTAAAGTAAGCAACAGCATCATATAAACCAATTTCTAATTGGGTAAGCGAGACAAATGTTTGTTTTGGTATACGGTCCCAAATCACTCTATCAAACGATTCATTAGCATTTTGTGTTTTGCCGTGCCAACATTTTTTTAACTCGCTGTCTTTACTTAACTCTTCAAATATATATCTCACTTTCATAATAACGTCCATTGGTAAACCCGGTCCTGGCTTATATGTTGTTGTTTTATTTATTTTATCAGCGTTGTATTTGCACCAGCTGTCTGAACCAGTAGGGCAATGTGGAAAATTTAAACTATTATTTTTCGATGAAGCCACATGAAATAGCGATGCTAACACTCCTGCGTTAATTTTCTTTAGGTTACCTACATTTTGTCTGATTGCAACTCCAACAAAATTTTGTAAGCGATCAATTGTCGCATCTGTGAGACGCCCTTTACAACCAAGGCCTTTTTCTCTTTTCTTTAAATTCCGCAGCCGTGTTCCAACTCTCTTTTGATAATGTCCAACGCATTCCAGCTTTTCAATTTCTATATCAGGGTATGTATTTTTAACATTTATGTAACTTTTACTGTCTCCATCACCTAAATATTGAATATATCTTAACTGGCGATTATCAATAGAACGCTGAAAAACACGTTTTGCTCCTTCTGGCTCCATACCACCAGCAGAATCTTGGTAATTATACTTACAAACATGAGAATTTCTCCATTGTGCATAAGCATTTGGATTAGACTTTTGAGGGTCTTGATTAATACTACAACCTCTACAATATCTAGACATGACTTCAACATCTAACACTTTACCACTAACAGTAAAGATAACAGAAAAGACTCCATTCAGCGATGAATATCCACATTTGTGCCATGTACCATCGCAAGATACACAAACATCAGTTGGTGCCAAAGATGTTTTTTGCAATTTATTTGCAGCATTTATCATTGTTTGTTCTGCTGCAGTTTTAACAGCTGTTGCAATTATTTTCAGTAGTTTTTCAAAGTTGTTTTTGGTCATAGGCTAAGGTAAATTCATAAAAGTGCAAAAAATTTTTATGCCTGCATATCCATGGCCCAATAGTCGCATGCAATAAATTATTCGCTTATTAATATCAAATCCTTTTTTATTATTATCATTGATAGAGGTTTAGAACTGATGAAGATAGTTGCAATCTTTTTTTGACACTTAAGATATAACAAGGAAGATAAACCATGTCGTTTATTATATCTCTCACCTAATGAGAGTGTGGGACTACCACATTCTGGACACAAAAAAGAACTAAAAACAGAAACCAAAACAGCAACATCAATGATACGATAACCAGATATACAAGGTTTCAAAACAAGTGTATCTTCTAAGTCTTCAACTTTTAGAGACGAAACTGACAAATTAAGTGAGTTTTCATTATTTTGTTCCAAAACACAAGTGCTGTTAGCAGCATTTAAATTTATTGTTGGCAACTCAATACTAACATTATCAGAAACACTATCAATGTTCACAGATTTATTAAGATTTTCAATAAATCCTTTCCTTTTACGGTGAGTTTGTATACGTTGCTTCACTCGACAATCTTTTCCCATTTTCACTAATAAAACTAAGCTGATAAAATAACACTATAACTGATTTAAATTGTCGTACTTGATGTAGCAACAACCTTTACAAAAGTTCTAGAAAAATTCATAAAGAAGCTGTTTAAGCTTGAACATTACAATTATGACACACATTAGGGTTGAATAAAGGTAAAATGTAGGATGTATACAGTTAAACAAGTGCGTTGCTATGGCGTTGCTAGGGATATCGCGTTAAGATAGTTATAGATAATTTGCTACTTTTAAAACAATTTTTATAATCATACACAGGTAAAAGTAGTTTAAAACAATTTTTTTTTTTTTTGAAAATATTGAAATTTTAAGGGGGGATAGCCCCTTAATGATTTTGTCTTCGAGTATTTATAATATTTAAGCATACCATTCTGGTATTAGATACACTATCTCATTGAAATTGTATTTATAAGTTAAAATATTGGTCACAAGTTCAAAAGACTTATAATGTAAATAAGTTTTTTGGAAAAATCGGAAAAGAAAATTGTTTTACTTCAGCAAGTATCACGAATATCTATATCAAGTATCACGAATATCACAGCAAGTTTCACGAATAACATAAACTTAATATTTCTGAGTAATAATATTGGCCTGAAGTTAATGTTCCAGCTTTTAAGTATTTTGCAGTTACCTAGATTGTATTAATAATTAAGAAATTTAACTTCCTAGTGTTGCTACTCTGATTCGAAACTGATAATAATGCTTTTCATTTGTAGTGTTTATTTCAAAACTTAACTGTGATAAAAAAAAATACTGTATATTTTTACTACAAGTTTGTTAAGGTGGATCCATGGTAAAAGAAATGCAAATAAATAATTTTTTTTTTTAAATTAAAGTTTTTATCAAAAAAGCTACTTATCTTTAAGAAGAAAGTGATTTTAAATCATTGTTTACGTTAAAAATCTGTTTAAAACAATAAAATTGTCAATTTTTGTTAACAATTGTCCACAGCAACGAGCATACCAACCACAACTAGTCAGTTTCTACTTTTTATGTCGTATAAAAATCTAAATAATCGATATCTGTGTTATTTAAAATATATCCACTATCTTTTAATATATTTTGTTTTTATGTTTTTCTATTGTTTTACTTGTAGATTGCTCAATGAACATCTTTACCTTATTATTAATTTCTTTTGCATTTTTTTTCATTGTTTATTTTTTCGAATGTTGTAATCTTAGAACAACGATATCTTAAAATCTGCTCATAGTTAAACGTTCAAATTTTCAGGAGTTGTTTATAATACTTTAAAGTAGTTCCTGAAGCAGGATCTTCACCTAAATATTTTTTTTATCGAAAAACTTGTATTTCCTGTCAACTTTAGGTCAAATTTTTGGATTATTTACTTACTTAGCTGCCATTATGAAACATAATAAAAATATGAAGTAATCCTGCTTCAGGCACTTTATTAATGTGACGTCTCTAATTTATAAAATTTGTAGCTTGATAGCACGAGCATTTTTCAAGCAACAGTTGTTTTACATAACTCTTTTTTTGTGTAGTTTTTTTCGCAGATTTAGCAGTTTAATTTTTTTGTTTTTAAAAGGTTTTTCATTTTACAGTTTTATTTATTGTTCATATTTTATTTAAAAAAAAAATGATATTAAAATTTCTAAATATTTTGTTTTTTTTTACCATGGATCCACCTTACGCCTATGTGAACTTATTTTAAGGGAACAATTGTTTCGTAAAGCACAAAGCAATAAATTGAATTTTGAAAAAACTGTTATGGCACTTATGGTTAAATGATTTTATTGGTGAACAAAAGGTTTTAATTAAAATGTTACCAGTAAATAATTTAGAAATGGAAATGCGGTCGTGATAATGATAATAGTGGAGTACGCCAAGCATTTTTCAAAAGATTTGATTGGTTTTCTCCGTGGTCTCCTTCATTGTTTTTTTCCAAGACGGAGAATTTTTACTTTTATCATTTCATTGTAGTGTATATAAAATAATTAGATAGCTGAAAAATCTGGTGAAATTACGTTTGGTTATAAAGAAAAAAAATAAAGAGGCAAATGGAAACACATCAAAAAGCTTCAAAAGTAGATGACTTGGTTATAATGTCCAAGTTTTTTTTTTTAACATCTTCACTTCTAACAAAGCTGCAAGTAACCACTTTTAGAGTTTAGAAGTTACTGGATGAGAAAAGATAAAGTTTATAAAGCACGATAACGATTAACAGACGACTTAAAAGATTACAAATTATATGAATCGGGAAAATAAGAAAAAAGGAAGCGATCTTCTAAGAACTGATGTTTGAGGAAAAAAACTTAACGAATAAAAATATTTGGAGCACTTCCCTTGCCAAAAAGTTCTATAGAAATTATAGAATTTTGGAACAAAAAAAATCACAAAATTTTGTAACTATAAAAATAACTATAAACACTTTTTAACTTTTGTGTTTTAATTTAATGGGGTTCTAATTTTTTTGTTTAAAATAAATTTTTTTTGTTCCAAATTCTTATAGAATCCTATAGGACTTTTTGACTAGGGTTAGGAACAGTCACAGTAAAAGGATAAGACTTAATTGAATGATGAGTAACAAGAGAATGAATTTTAGTAGATGGCACAAGAGACGCTAGCTCTTTTGAGCAGCGCATATTATAGTACTCATAGAAAAGAGAAAGAGAAGCAACATTACGACGTTCTAATAATTCAATAAAAATCTGGAAGAATTTCTTCAAGATGTTATTGGGCTGAAAAAATCATATATGTAACTATATCTGGTTAAAATAATGCATTCATATTTATTATTTTTTGCAGATGTAACTACATCTGAAAAATACCATATATATAACTACATCTGGTTATAATAATGCATTATAATTCAAAAGTTTCATGAAATTCTGTAGTTATATTTTATATAGTTGTAAAGATGTAACTACATCTGTAGAATTAATAGATGCAGTTGTACATATGTAGTTATTCTTAACGTAATTGAAAAAATATGATTACATCTGTAATAGTCATAAACTTTTTTTTACTAGGGCTGTCCCGGATTTTGGCTTCGACTCTGGCCGAAATCTGGCCAATCTTACAAATCCAACTCAAATCCGGCTCCAGCTAAAAGTTAGTAAATCCGGCAAAATTTTGGCCGGATTTCTGAATTTTAGTCAGATATTTATTACATCTTTTTTGCCCGTGTTTACTTGTATACTTAGCATTTTATTTATACAAATCAATTTTCTTTGTAATTCTATATTCTATGAACTCCATGTTTGTAATGGTATCTGTATTTAAATTTCTTTTCAATTTAATTGGTCTTGTTCCAAACAACAACTCAACAAAAAATACTGAAAAGAAGACACACAATATTTTGAAGTGTAGATACTTGATAGAGCCTGAAGTGATGACACAAATGTGGTTAATATACATTCAATAAAGTTACAGAGCAGAGGGTATAAATGCAAGATGGAAATTAATCTGATCATGCTGAGCAGCAGATTGATAAAATTGAGGGAATTCCAGCAAAAAAAGCCCAGCTGGATAATTCTTATACATCATCATCATTACTCTGATAATGTATTGATGAAATTGTTCAGTCTACCTCCGCTGGTGGCACAGCACATGAACAACAATTATCAACAGACATTAACACTCAGCTAAGCCAGTATCTGGCAAAACCAGAAATAAATAGACACGTTGATTCACTACAGTGGTGGAGTAACAACATGCAACGATTGCAAGCTGCGGTGACAGTAGCTCGCATTTATTGGGGTGCCCCACCTACAAGTTCGCCATCAGAACGTTTGTTCAGTGTTGCTGGGGAGGGGGTCCTCAATGGTGATTGTAGTTCACTTCTGCCACATAATGCTAATATATACCAATATTTTAGCCAATATATTATGCCAATATTTCTAAAGTACAATATATACCAATATATTTTGCCAATACTTCTTAAGTACAATTCGAGACTGATTAAAGACATTTTAAAAAAATAACTGAAACTAAAGTTACTTTACTTCACTTTCAAATTGAAAGTTTTAATTGTTTAATTATGTTATGATATGTTATGTGAAATCGTGTTTTTTCATTTTAATAACAACAATGAAGTTTAGCAGAAAACAGTTGTCAATTTTAGACCACTTGGCGCTTCCACGCAGATGCTCAAAGTTGACGTTTTTTAAAGAACAATTATTTAGTGAAAAAGCAATAATTTCGAACTTTTATTTTATTTCTTAAACCACAACCGTGAACTTCCATATATTATATATCAATCGGAAGAATGTTAAACAGGCTTTCAGTGTTTAATGTAAAATATTTTATAAAATTACATTTCATGTCGTAAAAATGCAGAGAAAAAGAAACTTTTCAGAGTATTATCTTCAAGAGATGATCTAATTTTGTGACAATGTTGCCGCTTGCTGAATATCCGCGCTCCGATTTGACACTTGTGGGCTTCACAGTCTTCATGTTGTTTTGTTTTGTTTTTGTTTTTTTTATATTTTGCCGTTTAAAATTATTACAATAACTAAATATATTTTACAATTTTTACATTAGTAACGACAGGACTTCTAGGAGATCATGAGGATCTTGTCATGAAGCCCTTTACAATATATGGCTAATTTTTAAAAATCTTCTAATACAAATTGTTTTAAGAATAATAGAATCACAAGAGGCGCAAATTATATGTAAAATTATTAATAAAGAAAAGGATTCAATTGAGTTGATTTTTGTTGTAAATTAGGGATTTGATGGAGCCATTAATTTTTTCTAATTCAATCAAAAGTTTGATGAGTTATTTGTAAGTTCATCAGAGGATTTGCTTTTTTGTGTTACAACTGTACCTTAAGACTTCAAAATATGACTGGGATGTGTTTTGGGCAAACCCAACTTCTAATTCTGTTAAATTTTTTAGACCAATAATCTTAAAGTATGCTAAAGAGAGTAAAGAACTTATTCTCGAAACAAAATTTTTCGTTAAATAACAAATAAATGAACTTTCTGATATTATAATATGGCTACCAAATCGCGAGGTTAGAATTATTTTGTTCTATCTCCACAAATCAAAAAAATTGAGTTAGATCAATTTTTTTCTTTTCATGGATAAAATATTTTTTACAAATAAATCAGTAAAAAAAAATTAACTTACTATACCTGACATTGCATCTTGTTCTATCTCCTTAATCCTGTGTATTAATTAAAATTATAATGTGCTATCTGCGTTTTATCCAATCAAAAGTTAACAACACCAAAATGGTAGCGGTTGTTTTTATTATAGAAAAACAACTACAAAACTTTCAAGATAAAATATGTTAATGTTCACACATACGCACGCACACACACACACACACACACACACACACACACACACACACACACACACACACACACACATATATATTTATATATATATATATATAATATATATACATTTCAGAGACTGATCTGACTGTTTTTGGTTATCATGATGATAACCTTAAAATAGCACCAGCTCGTCGCCTGCTCCTACGTTAAGGAAAAACTAGGAAAAGAAAGTCAGCACCAAAAACTTGCATACATAATGTGAGAAAGCAGCTTGGACAATCAGATCAGCCGTATAAAAATAGAAAGAGAGAAAATGTTTCACGCAAGTCTGTAACCAAAAAGAAAGACTGTTGAATTATTGTAAATTTAAATGCACACAAAAAATCTTTGATGAAAAATCAACACGTATTTTTTTGATTTTTGGTTTGCGATATGTTACCCAAAAATCAGAGTAATTTAGCAAAAATTTAAGACAAAGGAATTCTAGTATACAAGAGCTTGATAATATCAAGCTCTTGTATACTAGAGTCAAATCGATAGAGCATTCGCTCCTGTTGAAATATTTAACCCCCTTGGTTTAATCAGAGAAATTCCTGCTCTTCAAAAAATAATTTTTTTTTTCTGTCTACCAAATGAAGAAATTTGATTTCAAACATTTTTCAGCTATTGCAGGCTATTTTAATTTTAAACTTGTTCCCTATATTCAGATAAAGCATCTAGCATTCAGATCATGTATACTACAGAAAGTCATGTTCTAATTTTTGTTCAAAAGCATGAATTAACAATCTATAATCTTTGTCATGACAGTGGTACTAATGTTTTCTGCCTTGAATCAGAAAACACAAATTTCAAATGATAAAGACAATGTCCTTCAAAGTATGTTCGAGTATATGCCTATTGTAAATATTGCATTTTATAAGAGTATTTTAAAATTGTCAAAAATTTTATGCTTTATTTGTTATGTTGTTAAATGGGCTTCTTACTGAAATGTTATGTTTTTAATGGAGTAACCAGAGGCGCTGGTTAACTAATTGTTCTCTAAGATATCTTTTTATTGAGCAATGTGTTTTAGATGTTTGCTTTTAGTTTTTTTAGTATGCTTTTTGAGTATGCTTTTAGAATTTATAACTAGAGTTTTATTTTGTTGTGAGATATTGGTACATACTTTATGTTATTTGACCTGCATGTCTATTTAAAACTTTGAACTTGATTTTCTCGGTTCAGAAAAACATAGAGATAGAACAAAATAATTTTAACCTCGCGAAGTGGAAAAGTTCCTAATATCAAAAGCTCTTTATTTTTAACAGTCATCGATAGAAAAGTTTTAGCGGAACACCGTCTTATCAATTGTGTCCGCTTTGTAAATCCACACTTACTGAAATGAGTTACATTGAAAACCATACAAACAAATTATTTAACACTGAGAAAGCACTTTTACTCTTTGGAGTCAAAGAAACGGATCTGACAAATGAAGGAGATATTACATGAAACGGATCCAGCAATGAAGTCAACTTCATTGCTGGATCCGTTTCATGTAATATCTCCTTCATTTGTCGTACATATTAGATACTAAGCAATGGCAGACAAAAGGACAAATAAAGGTTATGTAAAAGCTAGAAAAAGTCTTATACAAAAAAGATTTTGGGAAAAATTAAATTTACACGTAGACAAACCCCATCCAGGTGGCACTGGTTCATCTAATAATGACAATACTGTACGGCAAACTTTTTCTGATCCAATATTGTTATCAGAAATTTTGGATATAGATATAAATCTTATTGTCCATTTAAGAACAATATTAACATGTTTGTTCTGTCAAATTCCAATTGATCCAATCAAGTTTGAAAAATATTGTCTACAAACAGTTTTAATTATCAATGAGAAATATTCATGTAATAAAATTCCCACTTGTGTTCATAAAGTTTTAGCTCGTGGAGCTCAAATCATGGTTAAATTAATTTTGCCGGTTAGAAATTTTGGCAAAATTGCTTAGAAAAGATCATATGGATCATGCAAGAAAAACCTCAAGAATTAACAACTTAACTGATGTTTTTTGTCGAGGTTTAGGAAAATCAGATCCTTATATTTCCAGTACCATTTTGAAAAGTCGTTTGAAGACTGCCCGCTAAAAAATGAGGCGTTGATTTGATGTTGATTCAATGTTTCTCGTCAACATTGATTCCATATTGATTTTTTGTCCAAAATGTTAGCCACTTATCAACGTTGATTTGGTGTTTACAAAAAACGTTGATCGAATGTTGCTTTTCAACGTTTAATCAACAAACATTTTTTCTGGTGATTCAACACTGATTTTTATAATAGTCGACGGCATTTTAATATCGCTTTTTGATGCATATATCAAAAAAATATATATCAACTATTTACGAAATATATATATGTTTATATATTTATATATAAACATATATATATATTTCGTAAATAGCTGATATATATATTTTTTATATATATAAACATATATATTTATATGTTTATATGCTTATATATATATATATATATATATATATATATATATATATATATATATATATATATATATATATATATATATATATAAACAACTTTAAAATGTATTCTACAAAATAGAGTGCTCAATGTTCTTAGAAGAACAGAGCAATTATAAATTAGTAGGAAATCACTAAACACATTTTTTTTTTCATTTAACACTGTGTTTCATCAATAAAAAGACTCATCAGAAATACTGTCATCAATAAAAAAAACTCATTATTTCTGATGAGTCTTTTTATTGATGAAACACTGTGTTAATTGAAAAAAAATTTTGTTAAGTGATTTTCTAATAATTTATAATTGATATATATATTATATATGTATATATGTACATATATAAAATATTTATATATAAAATTTATACATATTGCTCATATCTTAATTTGTTTTGTAAAAAACAGGCTGTAAATAAAGGATTTAGCAAAAAATTTATTGATAGAGCAATTCAAAGCTAACTCAAAATAATAATCAAATAAAGTATGCACTGCGTTAAGTAAGAAAGTTTTTTATTGAATTTAACACAAAATTTACATTTTCAAACAATTTATTTAGCGTTTGCAGCATTGTTCATTTTTAAAACTTTTTGATTGAGTCGTGTTCCTAATTGTCTTAAAAATTTCGAAATGCCTGATCAACATTCGCAAATTTTTTCATCATGAAGCTGTCGTGTAATCGCATCTAAATCAAAAATTCAAATCAAATTAAAAAAAAATCAAACTGCAGAAACTATAGCAAATAGTTACATAAATGACTGACTAGGGCAAACAAAATATACTTCCTGTAAAAAAAAAAAATCTAAAAAAATGCATAAAACCATTCTAACCCACTATCATATGATACAGGGTGTATGTTTTAAAATTTATCTTCAATGAACCACCAGAGACATTAAAACAGGCTCCAGCATCCTCGCTCATCAACAACTTTCCTCGCTACCTCCACAACGACTAAGAGAACTCATCTATTATTACAAAAATAAAAATTAATTAAGGGTCAGAATACATATTATGTTCATTCTATATGAATGAAATTTATATTAATTTTCATTAAATATTAATCTTAATTTCAATACATGGATTTTTAAAATTGACTCTTGAATCACTTTTCTGATTTGATTCAAAATTTTGAAAATTTGTGGGGGTCTTATGCAATCCTTGATATTAAAATAAAAAGCAACAGTAGTACCTTTTTATCTATTTTTGCCATCCAACTCAACGCAACTTTTTGAAAATCTTAAAAAAAAATGTAGTAAAATAAATAATATTATTATTATTTATGTAACATATTTTGTAAAAAATTAACCATGAAAAATTACCTAAATGGAAAAAATAAATAAAACTTTGATTAACACATTGTACAGTCTTAAAAATTTTATTTACCCTGGCAAGACAAATGTCTTTCTCTGCTATCCTCTTTATCCAAAACACAATTTTTAGAGCCATTTTCTACCTAGGTATAGATAAATTATACCTACAAAAATTAAACAAAATTTTTAAACATTATATAGTGATTTTTATTTAAACTTGTCAACAAACATATATTTATAAAATATTTGTCAACAAAATTATATTCTATAACATATAGTTCTGATTTCTATTAATTTTTTTACTGCACACGCACACAGATTTTAATTAGAACAAAAGCAACATTAGTATTTTTTTTTTTACCAATATATTTGAAGACAACATCATTTTCCCTTGAGATAGATTAGTTTCTTTCGAGAAGTCAATGTTATTTTCAGCAACTGAAAAGCTTGCTATTTTACTGTGTAAATGGGGAGTTGATATCGATTTAAAAACATTTATAATTCAGTAAAAAAATAAACATGTTTATTTTAACAAACCATTATGTTACTTTTACAAAAATAGTTAACCTGCTATATTTAGAATCACGTTAGATGTTCTTTAGCTATTTGAGCTATCAAAATAATATCTTCTGTATAGTTCTTCATCACCAACCACAATATCTTCATCACTTTCAGAGAATGTCATTGCTATCTTTCTCCTTTAATAAAAACTTTACTTTTTAAACAAAAAAAGTTCATGATTTGTGTAATTCTTTATTGGAAAATTATTTATTTATTTAAAACTAATTTTAGTAAAATTTACTTTTGCTTTGTCCCTTTTTTCTCTTCGGTGTCAGTTTCAATATTTAAAGTATCTGCTGTTTTCTCTAAGCGTGACTGAGCTTTTTCATAAAAATCTAAACACAAATCAATGTACGTAAAATCATTTATCAATATCTAATAAAAATGTAATTGAAATGTTTGCGGCAAAAGCAGGCGCTATGAGAATGGGGTGCACTTGGTGCACCGCATAAAAATTAATGAATTTTAATGAAAAACCCATGAAAATTAATGAATTTTTTAGTTTTTAAAAAACACTAAAAGTTTAAAAAAAAAACTAAAAACATTGTTAAAAAAACTTTTTTTTATAAAGACTCCAAAATAAAAATGTTTTTGTCAATGATTAAAAAAATTGTTAAGAATCTTCTTTAAACATTCTAATGACATTCAGAAAATATAATTTAAACAAATGCCCGTTGGAATATTGGATTTAAAATAAGTGATATTAAATGAGAGAATAGTCATATTGTAAAGGGGGGCCCAAAATAAATTTGCACCAGCACATGTTTATCCTCTCCAGTGCCCTGGTCAAAACATACAGTTCAGTATCTAATTCAATTTTTTTACATTTTTTTATAGTAATATGCAAACCTGTAGTGTATAAAATCCTAGCTGGGTATATCTTCCAATCAGAGGTTGGTGCCTGCAAGGTTGTGACAGCTTTACGAATCGCAGCGGAACTTTTAAATAAATGCCAGAAGCTTTTCCCATCATTTTTCATCCAACTTTTAGTAATCACTACCACTACTTTAATTTTTCCATTTAAAAATTCAACAATGGCAAATGACATTTCAATATTCTGGTGCAATTTAATTCTAAACAATCTTATATAAGTTACAAAATAAAATTAAAAATACATTAGAAATTAAAAACAATGTAAAAATAGAATTTAAAAACAATGTAAAACTTTGTAAAACGCTTTTTATATTTAATAATGTAAAACACCAGCGTAAATATTTTATTATTTCTACAAACATACCAGGTATTTGTTTCACACAAAATATTTATAATTTAAAATGCATTAAACTCACTTTAAAGTTATTCAATGAACTATATATTTGACAAATTTATAACAAATTTTACATAATGACACATGCACAGACATTCTTTAAAAATTGATGGTCTGCAAGTATAATCAAAATTTGTGTTTTAATTCAAGAAATCAGTGATCATAAGCAATATCACAATGTCTAAGCAGAAAAAAAAAGCATAACCACCTTTTTGAAGAGGTATCATCAAGCCTTTTTTCAAAAGTTCTTTTTTTTTCAGAAAAATTGTTTTTAGGTTGGCTAATGAATTTACATAACAAATGTCTAAATAAGATGTTTCAAAACAATCAGGAAAAAACTTTCGAACTGAATGACGATTTAGAGTGTTGCATTTTGCAAGATCTACCAAAACCTCTTCTACTAAAATAAACCCTTTGTCTTGAATGAAATAAACTCTGTCTCGTAGATTTGATTTGATCTTTTTATTTACCACTTGGACAGAAATTTCTTTACCATTCCTTTCTCTAAGAAAAATATCCAACTTTTTTCTCTCATCTAGTTGATTCATTTTTTGGGCAACAATCTGATGTGATTTTCGCACCACTTTTTTAATTCAACCCAAAAAGTTTTCAAAAGGAAAAGCTGATAGATGATCAAGACTCTCCCCAAAGTTAACACAATCATCAGCTAAATGAATCATGCTATGAACATTGTATGTTACCTGATGATAACTGTAGTATTGAAAAAATCTTTTTCAATATGAAAAAAGAGAGAAAAAGTTGTTCTTATAAAAGTATACCCCCTCAAAGAAAAAAAAATATTGGGATTCTGGTTGGTGATTGGGATTGGGATTCTGATTGGGATTTTGGTTGGTGATTGGGATTGGGATTCTGATTGGGATTCTGGTTGGTGATTGGGATTGGGATTCTGATTGGGATTCTGGTTGGGATTCTGGTTGGGATTCTGGTTGGGATTCTGATTGGGATTCTGGTTGGGATTCGGATTGGGATTCTGATTGGGATATATAAAATACAATATATAAGTAAATAAATATAATTGTTATGTATAAAAAATAATACAATAAGTAAAATAATATATATATTATTTTCTTTATATTTAATATTTTATATATAATTTATATATTATTTTCTTTATTTATTTATCGATTTTTCTTATCTCTTCTTTTTCTTTATTCAATTGTTGATAAATGTAGTTAAATTTAATTGTATATATTTCTTCTTCATCTTCTACTTCTTCGTCTTTATCATCATCTTTATCATCATCTTTATCATCACCTTTGCGACAGAACATGTAATTGCTGTATAGCAACTAATAATGTTGTAAAACTTATTGTAAAATTACGCGAAGCAATATTTTGAATATAAAAATATTTTTTTTATTTTAGTTGGTTTTTTGAATTTGTTTTTTTAATTTAGTTTGTTTTATGTTTAATGTTTATGTTTAATAATTTTATAACATGTAATAATAAACAATAATGTTATATCTTTCTTATCTCATAGATTTTATATAAATGTCAATCATGAACATTCAAGAGTTAAAAAATACCCAAACAAAAATTTTAGTTGAATTGACAATACTAAATATTCAAAAGAAAGAACTTTTAAAAGAATTAAATTGGGTTGATTTTCACCTGAATCATAACCAAATCAACAGAAAACGTAAAATAGACGATTCCGACGAATCAGAAGATAAAAGAATTATTATTAATAATATATAAATACAACTGTTATAATATATTGTTTTCTTTCTCAGAATCCCAACCAGAATCCCAACCAGAATCCCAACCAGAATCCCAATCAGAATCCCAATCCCAATCACCAACCAGAATCCCAATCAGAATCCCAATCCCAATCACCAACCAGAATCCCAATTTTTTTTTTTCTTTGAGGGGGTATACTTTTATAAGAACAACTTTTTCTCTCTTTTTTCATATTGAAAAAGATTTTTTCAATACTACAGTTATCATCAGTTACCAAGATCTCCCCATACAAAATTTGTACTTCTCTAATTAAACCATATAAGCAACTGTTTAGCAAATGCAACAATTCATTTTTCACCATTTTATCAGAAAGCAGTATGTGCATAGCAATTGAAAGAGAAATAAATAAGTCATAGTTAGTTTTATTTATTTTTCCTTTTTGAAACAACAGGTCCAGCATAAAGCAGAAAGAATCAAAACTCTGTTGCTTTTCACTTCTCAAGTTCATTTAAAGAGTGTGGTCTACATTGAAAATTGGATGGTGTATAACTTCTTAAATTTATGAGTTCATTTGAAATACTGTCTTTAACAGATTGACTTATTCTAATACATCGGGGACCTTTACACCAGTTTATTAGAAGTTTTTTAATTACCCCAAGACATATAAGGTGCATATAGTCCAATGGGAATCCAGTTACCATTGGGAAATTTAACTGAACAAGCGGAGAAAGACTCTTGTCAAGTTGGTGACCTTCTTCTTTATACAAATTATTTTTAAAAGCCATGTCAGTGCGAAGTTTAATAGTCACATGCAGCTGTTTATACCCATTAGTTTGAAATTTTTTTATTTCAAGAATAAAATCTTCAAAGTACTCAACAGCACATGGTCCTTTTCTATTAATTGTAAATAGTATAGGCCAAATGGAAATCTTTTTACTATTGTACATAGGTGCACAATCAATACTTAAAATTAGATCAAGCTTTTCCTTATTTCCAACTGTTGATATATAATAATCAATTGCACTTTCAACTCTAAGATATACATAATCGCCTCCACTGACATATAAAACATTAACTTTTTGAAGAGATTTTTGTTATGTCTGCCTACATTTTGTTATAGATGGAGTAAATTTGTGAAAAAGTGAAATAAAAGTGCATTTAAAGCATCATATTTTATACAGTATTTTAATGACCACTCATATAAAAAATCTTTTGTTGAAGTTAGAGTATCAATACTACTGTATAAACTATTTTCAACTGCAATGTCGTCAACATCATTATAATAAGATTCAACTTTACTTAAACAAAATTTATTTTTAGGCAAAGTGATTGAAAACATAAATATATCGCTGTGCACATCTTCAGAAACAAAAATCTTTTGAATGTCTGAAACTAGATGAAAGCAATTCCCTCTACCAACAATATTGCACTCTTCAAGAAGATATTTTATTCTTTTTTCAGTATCTCGTTTTTCTTTCATAAATTCTCTTATGTATAGGCTTCTGTCACATTTAGGCATTATTTTTTTTATTTTATTACATCACAAAAGAAAAAAAAAAATTAAGGAATTATTATTCTTATACAGAAAAAACCAATTTAAATTGCATTTTGTACTTTATGATTTAAGTTTGCAGTCAGAATTTATCAGGCAAATACTTGCAGTCATAAACATTACTAATTTGCCATGATAATAGCAATGTTATTATAATAAGCATTAATAAGCCAAATTGCTGCTAAGTTGTGACTTTTTCATTTTAAATTGTTAAAATTTTTATATTAAGATGTTCTATTATCCTCAAATAGTTAAAGAACTACCCTAATTTCATTAGGATAATCTTTATTCAAGAACTGAAAATATAATTACTTAACAAAATATATGTTTTTCAATAAAGTTTATATTCATTTCATAGGTTTTATCTATCCATTTATTCTATCCATCTATAAAGGTTTTAATTATATTACGGTACCGTAATATAATTAAAATTTGAACAAACGTTTTATTACCACCAAAAATAACAAAAAAATCCCAGCAGAACATGCTGTTTGCTCAGCAAATTGCTGCTAGTAAACAGCTCAATAAATTTGTTTTTTGTCAACAGTAAATCAACGAACGCTCAGTGTTTGTAAATAAACGTTGATTTGCTGTTGATAACATTGCTGTTGCTACAACATCCATTTATAGTTGATCGCCGTTGATCGCTAATGTCAACGCAAAATCAACGTTGATCAACATCAAATCAACGCTTCATTTTTTAGAGGGTGTGTGTAAATCAGTACTACCGGATAAAGTGTTGCAACTTTTACTGATTGAAAACTCCACTTGAAGTAAGGATGTTAATGAGGAGTTTTTATTTGAACTAATTATTGTTTATCGGCAATTAGATTGCGTTGATATAGAAGCCGATAGCAGTTTATCCGATAGCGAATACATATTTATTTTTAATCTAATAATTTTATTTTATGTATGTTAAGGAATATATTAAAAAATAAAATTGGAGCGTGATTTTTATCACTGAATAAAAATGACTATCATGTTTTTTGAAAAAAACAAAAGAACAATTAAAGTAGAAATATTTTAAAATTGAAAATAGTTGTTCTTGGGTGGGTCCGGGCGGCATCAAAACCTATATTAGATTAAGAGAAGAGGGTCAAACTTTATCCATACCTATTCAGATTTTTACAGAAACATACAGAATTTAATAAAAGTCACATTCAAGTATGCTATTATTTCCTGCTCTAAAAAGTTATCTTTCTCTGCATTTTTACGACATGAAATGTAATTTTATAAAATATTTTACATTAAACACTGAAAGCCTGTTTAACATTCTTCCGATTGATATATAATATATGGAAGTTCACGGTTGTGGTTTAAGAAATAAAATAAAAGTTCGAAAATATTGCTTTTTCACTAAATAATTCTTTAAAAAACGGCAACTTTGAACATCTGCAGGAAAGCGCCAAGTGGTCTGAAACGAAAAATTCTTTCAAAACATGAAAATATGACTAATTTGCAACAATCTTGCGTAATCAGAACTTTTTATATCGGGATTTTCGCAAATCTTTAATCTAAGTTAACTTTTTAACCTTATTTTTTTAACCTCGGTTTTGGTTAAAATGAATAGTGGGTAATTCGGCATCAAATCACCCAAAATTTAGGGAATTTTGAACCATGGGTTCTCAAATTTTTTTAAAAACTTCTTTGGCTGTTGCATCTTAAAAAGAAAAGTTGACACATAAAATTTCAGCTAAAAATGTTGAACGGTTGACAATATACTGCAATTTTAATATTGACCTGGTTTCCCAAAATGACCCGGTTTTCATAACATTCTGAAAAAACATTTTTCTTAAAAAAACAGGAAATAAAAATGGCAAAACTATGAAAATAAACATATATAATGTTTTTTTGACGCTGAATTCAATAAATGTACTTAAAATGCTGAAATATAAAAGGAACATGCTTAAAAGTTAATAAAACAACTAGTTTCTATAAACCAACTTTGGGACCAAATATCTCAAAACACCCCCGCCAAATTTTTTTTTTTTTTTGCTGTTATTGTTTTCAGCTGCTTATAATCTTACTGGGCACAAAAAATCTAACTGGAAAAACAACTGAAACATATGGAACTTTAGTTTCAAAGATATATCAAATTTTCAATAAATTATTTTAAAAAACTTGCAAATAGAGTTCTGTAAAATATTAAATTTGGTTTATAGACTCCTTATATAATATATAAAATTATAAAATAACTTTGTTATATTTAAGGAAGTGTTAATTATATGATAACTTAGTTATTTGATCTTAATAACTGAAAAAAACATTTTAATCAGTTTTTATATAAAAACAATTGTTTTTATATAAAAACTAATTAAGTGTGATACTGATGAGCATTTGTTTTAAAAAAAATTTTGACAACTATATTTTGTATAAGTTTATAATAACTAGTTTATAAAAAGTTCAGGTATAGAACAGCATTTATTGGTGAAATTTTATTCAAATTTTAACAGATTAACAATTTGACATATATATATAAATTGTATATATATATAAATATATCTATAAAGAAAATTAACAATATCTATCAGTGTAAAAAATTATACAACAGGGATTCTGAAAAGGTTTGAATTATTTCTATATTAAAATTTTTTTTCTTTTGAACTGAAAATTAAGGAAGAAGAATTCTCTTTTTTTAAAAAAATACATTCATACTAAGTAATTTATTATAAGATGTGTTCAATGACATCAGATGCATGCAAAGGCCAACAAGGTGTTATTGAAACTTTAAGCAATGAAGAAAAAATAACTTTATCATTACGCAAGTTGTACTTCTAATATTGACCAAGTTGGTCAATATTAGAAGTACAAAATAATTTTGCAGTTACAGAATACCAAGCAAAAATGGCTAGACAAATTTTTAATAAAAAAGGATTGTTAGCTATCTCTCCGTTGTATAAAGGTAAAGTCTTACACAAAGAAATAAAAGATTCTGTTAAATTTTTTCATGACTCGAGTGATTTATGTAGAGCTATGCCTGGAAAAAAAGATTATGTTAGCATTTAAAAGAACGTCCATAATCAAAAAAAACTGCTTTTGTGTAATTTAAAGGAACTATATGTATTATACAAAGAAAACAATCCAGAAATACAAATAAGTTACTCAAAATTTGCTTCACTTAGGCTAAAGTGGTGCATTTTGCCAGGTGCAAGTGGTACACATTTTATTTGTGTTTGTTCTTATCACCAAAATGCTAAATTGCTAGTAGATGCCTTAAAGATTGGACTAAAGTATAAGGATTTACTTTCAAAAACCATTTGTTCAGTAGAAAACAAAGAAAGCATGCTTTCACAGTGTGATAATTGTCCTGGTAAAGAACCCCTTACCAAATATTTGTATGAGATTTTTGGAGAATACGAAGATAATTTTGAGATACGCTACAAGCAATGGCAAACTACTGATCGTGCAACACTATTGAGTTTAACAGCAGATGTTCCAACATTTGTTGAACTATTAGTATCTTGCTTTGAAAAGCTACAAGCTCATTCTTTTATTGCTCGCTCTCAATCGCAGTACCTTAACCAACTAAAACAAAATATGGATCAATCAAACATTATCATTATTGGCAACTTTGCTGAAAATTATGCTTTTGTAGTCCAAGATGAAATACAAAGCTATCATTGGAACACCCAACAATGTTCTTTACATCCATTTGTGATATACTATAAAGATAATAAAGATGAACTGAAACATATTTCTTACTGTTTTATATCAGACGACATTACACATGATGTAACTTACGTGTTCAAAATATTTCAACTAATCATACCAATATTTAAAATAAAATTTTTCAATATGTTTATATTACATTCATTCACTGATGGTTGCGCAGGACAGTACAAAAATTGTAAAAGCTTTTACAATCTATGCCAACTAGAGAGCGAATTTGCCTTTAAAGTTGAATGGAACTTTTTTGCCACGTCCCACGGAAAGTCACCATGCGATGGGATTGGTGGTACTGTAAAAAGATTACCAGCACAAGAAAGTTTAAAACGACCATACAGAAACTAAATTCTCACTTCAGAAGCTATGTATGAATTTTGCATTGAGAAAATCAAGGTTGTTAACTTCATTTATATAAAGGGATTAGACTTACAATTGCAACGTGAAGAGCAAAAAGAAAGGTACACTGGTGTAACAACTCTACCTGGTACTCGTAGCTTTCATCAATTTATTCATCTTGGAGATAACAGGGTTGGGGCAAAGAGGTGTAGTACGGATACTAATTATACCATAATCCACAATCTTAAAAAGAAACAAGATATATTTCAAACTGATACTGTTACTTTAGGAGGTTATGTAGCTGTAGTTTATGATGATAAGTGGTGGATCGGCATTGTAACTGAAACCAACCTAGAAAAAGTTGATGCTAAAATTAAATTTCTTCACCCAAAAGGTCCATCAATCTATTTTAACTGGCCTGAAAGAGATGGCTAGTGTTTTATTCCCAAGACCAACATATTGAAAAAACTATCTGTTCCACAAGCTTGCTCTAGTTCCGGTAGAAACTATGTGTTTAAAAATGCTGAAATAGAAGAAGTACAAGTAAAGTGGGAACAATATCATGAACTATTACAAACACATTCAAAATAACTTACATCTTCGATACCTTTGAAAATCTTGTTTGTTCAAGTAACTTTTTAAATTACGATTAACTTATTTTCATTTTATTTACAAATATTGTTTGGGAATTTCTTGAAAAAATAACACATCTTTGAAATTAAAGTTTTATATGTTTCAGTTGTTTTTGCAGTTAGATTTTTTTTTGCCTAGTAAGATTATAAGCAGCTGAAAATATTAACAGCAAAAAAAAAAAACTTGACGGTGGTGTTTTGAGATATTGGGTCCCAAAGTTGGTTTATAGAAACTAGTTGTTTTATTAAGTTTTAAGCATGTTCCTTTTATATTTCAGCATTTTAAGTACATTTATTGAATTCAGCGTCAAAAAAACATTATATATGTTTATTTTCATAGTTTTGCCATTTTTATTTCCTGTTTTTTTATGAAAAATGTTTTTTCAGAATGTTATGAAAACCGGGTCATTTTGGGAAACCAGGTCAATATTAAAATTGCAGTATCTTGTCAACCGCTCAACATTTTTAGCTGATATTTTGCATGCAATATTTTTTTATAGTTAGGAATAATGTGTCAAAATATAACACAAAAAGAAGACATGGTTCAATGGACTGGGTGATTTGATGTGGAATTACCCTAGTAATCAAATTCGAACGATATTTTTACAATTTTACAATTAACGGTTTGACCTTGTACTACATTAATTATCTTGTTAAAAAGTTTTCTGACAAATTATGTGGAATTACTTTTTTTAATACCGTTTTGTCGATTTCTTGCTGAAACGGGACAGAGCAATACACTTGTAGTCATTAAAATGCATTTATTTTACTGTATATTCTTATTTCACAATATATGTCACTGCATTGTTCTTTATTTTAAATTTATACATTTATTTTATGGAAAAAAAATGTATTAATTAAAAAAAGAATAATGCTAAATCGGGACGTAATAAACTTTCCATGTTATCAAAGAGGTTTAACTTAAAGTTTTTATAGGATGAGCTCACTCTTTTAAAAATGTTGCAGAAATTTTATTTAATACTTCAATCACTATTAATCATATACTGGGCATTTGGAATAGCCTAAAAAATAGCTCCAAAGCCTCCATTTTTTCAAAAAAAATTTTATGACATTATGGTAGTTAAAATTTCCTTACTTTAAAATAACCCCAGGCCCCGAAAACTCTTAATTTAAATTGAAACTCTTTTCTAAACCTCTAGCCTAGTAAAAATTAAAAAAAATAAACAACCTATTTTTTGTCTCGCCTCATCATATTATTATATCATCGGCACAATCGCGAAGTCCGAAAAATCAATTTAACAAAATTTAGTTTTAAAACACTATTTTTAAAACACCAAAACAATCAGACTATCGCTGTAAATTTTTTTTAGCATTTCATTTTAATAAGAAGCATTAAAAGTACCGATATTTTTATCCACTTTAGTGTGTTGAATGACCTCTCTCCTAAAAAGTTGGTAGCTGCAGTACTAAAATCGCAGAAAGATATCGACCTTTGGAAATGTAGGTTTTTGGAACGAATAAGTTAAATCAGGTCCTTAGTGTTTACATTCCTCTTCTTATTGACAGTCAAAATCGGCGTTTCACATCGTACTATAAAAAGACTTATTTTAATTCACTTAATAATTTTAAACATTACGCATGAATGATAAGAAACAAGTTTATAAATCGTGCGCTTTTTTAAAACAACTAATGAAAATAAGTGAAATTAAATAATAATTACAGCATATTTTCTGGCTTTGGATAATTTTAATTGATCCAATAATTTTCACTCTTTTTTTATTCCAATTTAGAAGTATCTATTTTTGTCAAAATGGCTTTTCTGTCACATTGTTTCACATCACGTGAGCATATATTATACGAGAAACACTGAAAGAATTTAAATCCGAAATTTCGTCAGCTCGGAATACAAGTGACGTATCGAAAATTTATTAAAATTTTGTATAAATATGTAAATATCTAATTTATGTAAATTTACCATTATTTTTAATTAAAAAAAATCATTTTGACACGTTCCATCGTAACGTTTTATAAGAATAATATTTTACGTATGTATACCTTTAAACTTACATAAGTTAGATTATTACATATTTATATAGTTTTTTAATAAATTTTCGATACGTCACTTGTGTTCCGAGCTGAGGATTTGTTATCAATTTACAAACTGTAATGTCGTTATATTCTCACTGTTGATTTGGTATCACCTGTTGCAAAACCTCTGATCGCCGTGCCAGCATTCGTTAAAAAAAATGATAAATAAACAGTAGTTTCAAATGAATGGTTTTTTCTACGACTAATAAAAGAATCAAAAGGTGCTTAAAAGTTAAAAAATAAATTTTCATAACTTTAACGTTACATTTATCAGAAGGTCGCCTTTTCGGAAATTTAATATCAAATTCCAATTCTACTAATGTGCGGGTTAATCTGAATATATATAACAAATGATGAGAAAACTTTTATTTTGTGCTGTAATAATTTTATTTGTAAGCAATTTTCTTCTCATATTTTACGTACTTGTTGTGATTTTTCGTTTGTTACTTTTGTTTGCTGCTGACAATAATGATTTTTGCTGTAGTTATATAATGGTTTAGGTGACTTCCATTGAAAAAGAACAGAAAGCGGAAGAATGTCCAAATTTAATATTTCAACGCACTAAGGTATTAAGGTTGACAACTACTTTCTTAGAGTTAATTAAAACGATTTGTTTTGTTACATGAAACGATTTGTTTTGGCTTAAGATTTTT
Organism: Hydra vulgaris; assembly: GCF_038396675.1. NCBI lineage: Eukaryota > Metazoa > Cnidaria > Hydrozoa > Anthoathecata > Hydridae > Hydra > Hydra vulgaris. Next base: position 33,301,562 of record NC_088932.1, on the reverse strand, counting down.
CGCTTTTGTACTAATTAACTTTTTTATAAAAGCTGTTTGTCTTACAAAATTTTTTTTTCTTTAAATCTTGGAGGCAAGATATTTTAAATCCAATGTTTATTGAATTTAAAATATCTTTTCATCAATTCATTTTTGATTTTAATTTTGTGAAAATAAAGTGTTTTATGAAATTTATTTGACAGCAAAATTCTTTCAGGTTTCGCAAAATGAATGCAAATCTGACAAAGAATGTAGAAAAGATTACTGCTGCGTAAAAAATAAACGGTGTCAAGGTAGTTGCCAACCAACAAAAAAGGAAAACCAACGATGTCAAGAAGAAACTGAAGCAAATAAGGTAAATTTCAATAATATACAAGTAAAGAAAGCGATATTTGTTTATTTATTAAGAAAAAAATATTTATTTTTGAATCATGAAGAAAAAAAAATTAAATAAGATAAAACAAACAACTTAAAGATTTTATAATTATAACGTTAATTGATTGTGTTTAGGAATCAGATCCTATTAACCTTTATTTCCGTGAAATCTCTAAAGTTTCAATCCTCTATCTAACAATTCTAACAACTATTGTTTATCTATCAAAAATCATAACAAATATTACAATATTGTTGATCAATCTAAAGTCAATACAATTCTAACAATATTGTTTATCAATCAAAAGTCATAACAATAACAACTAGTTCATGAAAGTTTAAAACTTATGTATCATAGCAACATTTATTTTTTAGCTCCGTAGAAATATTCTTCCAATTTTTAAAGACATAAATATATTTAAGAAAAAATCTGCCTTCTTGTGAAAACCATCATTAAACCACTACATTTTTTGAAACACACTCTCACGAGCACCACTATCGCACTACCATTGTTTTACGAATATCATCTTTTCATACTACTAACACAACACTATGCGTAGTGTTTATATCAGGGGCGGTTTTACGGGGTGTCACACTTTCCCTTCTCGCCCCCCCCCTCATATTTTAAAAACAACCAACTTATTTTCAACTTATAGTCGGCTTTTAAAAAATATAGTTGGCTATTCGGCATTTGACATATTTTAAAGTTTAAGAATTCTCTTTGCTCCTTCCACACACACACCCCGCCCTCCCTCCCTCCTCATGTTTTTCTAGAATCGCCCCTGTTTATAGTTATCTCATGTTTATTTAGACAACATGTGGATGTTCTTATGGTTTCGAGTGTTTAAAAGATGGAACTGGAGGTAGCTTTTGTAAAAAGACGCTTAAAGATCCAGAAGAACATACTGAAGTAAAGAAGAAAAAAGTTAATTTTAATAAAATAAAGAGAGTCAAAAGAAATTAACATGCATGCATATATTATTGAAATTAAAGTACATGAATGCATATATTATTAAAATTAAAGTACATGCATGCATACATTATTGAAATAAACCATTAAAATACTGCCTTACTTCCACATAAAAACCGTTTGTTTCCAAACTCAATGAATTTTTAAATCTTAAGTTTTATGGTACTGATGAAATAATGTGATAAAAACTTTGGGCGGATGAAAAGTAAAGATTATAATACGCATATGTATATACGCAAATATCGTTACTCAGTAGTTTACCATTGTTAATCTACTAGTTGGTTTGCCGTTAATTCTTCAAGTAAACGAGCTTTAGGCGTTTTTGATCCGCATTTTACTCAACAGATTATTGTTAAATTGATACGATTACAGGTTAAGTACAATATTCCTCGCTGGCAATTACATAATTTTTTTATGATTTATGAAAGTTATTTTACTTTGAAAAACGTTTATTAATAAACAAGTCAATTTAATCTAAAATATTTCTATACATCAAGACAACAATGACCTCGTTAGGTAAACATCCGCAAACTTTGTTTTTTAAACACGCATTAACCTGCAAAAGAATACATAAGTTACAAAGTTCACTGCTTTTCAATGACCTAAATTGTGAACATTCCCTTTAACGCATTTGTTACATTGTTACCTTTTTTAAAAAATAGTTTAGCAGCCCAACTTCTAGATCATCAACTTCTACGTCACCAACGCCTTTATCGCCACCAACGTCTTTATCACCAACTCCTACAATACTTTTTCAGTCGTAGTTTTTATATTTTTATTAAAGATTAACAAACTTTTATAACAATATCAATAAAACTTGTAAAATACATTACGAACATTTTATTTTAAAATTTTGAAAGAAAACCTTATTTACATCTTCAAAAACTTTTTAAATATTTTTTGTCATTTCAACGATACGAAAATAGGAACAGAACAATCTTATTTTTTCTTTTATAGCAATGTCTATATTGCAAAAAATAAAAAGTAAATATTATTTTTACTTAGAAATTTTCATTTTTTTTTATAAACAATTAACAATTCGAGTATTAAAAAAGAGTCAACAACGAGTGTTTTAGTTTTTTAAAAAGGAGGTTGATGTTATTCACTTTATTATAAAATGAAAAAAGTGGAAGGGGTTGTAATAACACTTTTTGATGCCAAATAAGTTTCTTGATTACATTTTTTTTTACTGTGAGTTTGCGTTAGATTGACTTTCAGAATATTAACAGTCGTGGTGTAGTGGTTAGAGTCTGGCTTCAGAACTGGAGGTCCGTAGTTCAAAGCCGGTTCTGGCCATATATGCATCATTGGTAAAGAATGAGGCGTGAACTTCCTGGTTAAATTCCTTTCTGCGGTGCTCTGTGATAAGATTGTTAAAACTTCTTGCAGCACCTAAATAACTGATGAAAAAAAAAGAAAAAGTCTATTTCAAAAAACAACATTTTAATAAGTACTTCTTCATAAGTTGTAACTTATAAAACTATTTTGTCCATAAGGTTTTAAAAATAAAATTTTAATTTTTTTATTTCTATTTTTAACCATTTAAATCAACAAAAATAAATTTATACAGGTTTATTTGCAACGCAATCACATCATGAACTTTTGAAGCTTTTTTGTATCAAAACATACACCTCTATATTACAACAGAACATAAAGTTTAAAAAAATGTTTACAGAAATACTAACTTTTTTAGAAAGTAGCGCTTTTAAGTATTACATATCTCTCTCGCCTTTTTCTGTTCAGTTTATTTAATGTATATATTTATATACATTAAATATATTTATTTGCATTAAATACATTATTTAATGTATATATTTATATACATTAAATATAATGTATATAATTAATTGCTTAACTCTTTTTTCAGATCCTGTAAAAACAGTAATTAATGTCTACGATAATGAGGCAAATCAATAAACTATAGCTAAGTCGTTTGGCGCAACACAAACTCCGAAATTGAGATGGCTTAAAAAATAAATAAATCTTTAAAGATGCTGCATCCTCCTATTACAAAGACTAGATTTTTGACGAGATTTTACAAGCAAGATCAAAAAAATACTTGTATACTTTTTCTGGCTTCTTGAGGTAAGCTCGAAAGATACGATCAGACATTATTTCAAAAGTGGAAATGGAAACATCATGCAATAGTGTGTTTTTTATATATAAAAAAGAGTTAAAAATAAGACCACATTTTGTTTGCTATTCAAGGTCTCCACATTTACGACGAGATATATGTACGCTAGGGTGTATTCAACAAGGAGCAACAAAAACAATCATATAATTCAAGCATAAGTCATATGAGGAGAGGCTCTTTATCCTTGGACTCACAACTCTTGAAGAAAGAAGAAAACGAGATGATTTGATTCAGCAATTTAAAATTGTTCGCGGTATTAAAAAAATAGAATTTGTCGTATCACAGGTGTATGCGCCATCAATATTGAATTACTGCCTACGAAGGCACATCCTAGGATTAACTAAGCAAGTAGGTAAAAATTGTGAAGAAAGGAAACATTCTTTCACTAACTGCGTGGTAATTGCTTAGAACGCACCTCCGTCAAATGTAGCCTACGCAGTCTTGGTAATTACATTCAAGGATCACATTGATGAAAAAAGAACAAATAATGGACACAGCGCGTGTCTTTTAGCTGACAGCATAGTAGTGCCTGGTGTTGCACCACTCCATTAGAATTTTATAAATTTTTTATTGTATTAAATATTTAATATAAATTTCTAATTTCTGAGTAACAAATTCAAATTCATTCAAGATTGAAACGAAGGAAGATAAGGAAACATAAAAAGAAAGATTGATTTGAACCACAACCAAGTTTATCATATAACATTTATGTGGGTCATGTAAGGCAATGATATTATGGCATTTAAGTTGTATACTTGACATGGCCCAAGTGTGACTAGGATACTAATACCAATTAAGTCGTACCATCAAACTAAATTCAAATTGGGTATTGTAGTTTATTCTCCTCCGGCTAACTGCCATATAGAGGCCACATGCGCGGGCCCGCAAAGATAAGTTCAGCTCATAAAAGAGCATCATCACCCACTTCGTTGACCAAGAGTAAGTGAGATTAAAAAGAACAAAGCAAGCTACAGCGAAAGTCAAAAGGAGTAGAGTTAGAAAGATGACATAGAGAAAGCGGACAGTTAATTGCACTAGATGTTAGAATGTGCAATTCATACTATTAATTACCTAATTAATGTATTAGTATAAACGCGGTCATCATTGCTGATGACGTTTGTTTATACTTATTATCAAATTCAAATTGGGTATTATGGTTTAACCTCCTCCGGCTAATTGCTATATAGAAGGCCAGATACCCGGGCCAGCGAAAATGACTTCAGGAGCATCATAATCCGCTTCTTAGACCAAGAATAAGTAAGTTTATGAAGAACGAAGGATAATAGAGTGATAGTCAGAAGAAGTCGAGTTAGAAAGATAGCATAGAGAAAGCGGACAGATATTTCGCTGATGTAAAAATGTGCAACTAATACTATTAATTAGATTACATAACTAATGTACTACTCTGGAAGCAATTTGCGAGTGAGTTGACACCGCGCCAGAGGATCAAATTCAAATTGAAAATATTAAATAGTCCACATCGAAAATAGCTCCCCCCCCCCCTCTTATTTTATTTTTAGACTCGCCGCTGTACTTACATTGTGGATACACAATAATAGTTTATCCAAAATTATCACCAGGCTTGTGAAGCCGAGCCGGAGCCGTGGAGCCGGAAAACCGCTGTTTTTTGGTGGAATCGGAGCCGCAAAAATCAAGCGACTCTCGTCTCTTGTGTGTTTTAAAGTTTTTGTGAGCTTTTAAAAAGGCGTTCTTTTTTTAATTCATTTTGTTTATTGTGTCATGGTTCATATTATCGTGTTTAATTAGTCATCAATAATCAATTCAATGATTGGTTCATAGAAATTTATTTTATTTCAATATCAAGCCACATGATGTGTTTTAACATTTTTAATTAGTTAAAGCATTTCGATTTTCTGCGTAAATCTTAATAAATCAACTCGTACTTATTTATTCGTAGTTACATAATTCGAACACGTGAAGTGAACTTTTTAATTAAAGAAATAAATGTATATTTACCCAAAACATTTTTCTTTCTAAATGTAATATGCGGTAGTAGAGTAGTGATAGTAATAAATTCACCTTGTACATATAAAAGTTGATTAAAAATTAATTAGTGTGATTGGCTTAGACTTAGGTAGGCATTTTTGATTAAAAAAATATGCCAAAAGTTGCAATTTTTTTTCATACAGTCCGGGTACCGGAGCCGAGTTGGGAGTCGAGCCGAAACCGGACATTTCTTAGAAGCTGGGGCCGGGGCCGAGCCGTAAAAAAATCTTTCGGCTCCACAAGTCTGGTATTTATAATAATTAAATTATAGATTCACAATTTTTCGTAATGTCCACAGTGTGAATACACAATCATTTTGTGTATCCACACTATGGGTAGTACAAAATATTGAGTAATGTAGATTCCACAGTACCCAATATTTTGTATTAGAAAAAAGTTCGTTTTGAATATCTTGATTTGATAAAACAAACTAAAAAAAATTGCTAAATAATTAGATTAAATGCTTACACTTTTCGTCGAGGTAGTTGTTTGAATATCAGAAAAATTATTAAAAAAATGATTTAAAAAAATTATTTTTGGATATCTTGATTTAATAAAATAAACTAAAAGTAAATTGCTAAATAATTAGATTAAATGCTTATACTTTTCGTCGAGGTAGTTGTTTGAAAATCAGAAAAATGTTTGCATATTTCCGAGTTCGAAGTAAGGTAGTACTTTGAAGGATATTTTTTTATAAAACTGAATGATATTTATAAGTTTGTTAAGGCTTGTTTTAGTATTCGAATTGGTTACACTTCAAAGTCTGGTGGTTTAATGATTTAATTGAAAAAAATGGCAAAGGTCAATATTTTTAGATACTCTTAATGTTCAATTGATAGATTTAGATTTAGATCTTTACGCTTTTTGCCATGTTTTTTGAGTTTCGTTTTTTGCTCTTGAATCAATACTATACAAACTTGTCATCGCCAAAATCAATGTTTGCAACAATGAATACTGAAGTAAATATCGAACTGGATAATTTTAACTTATGGTTTAGAGCAAACAATCTTTAAACTGTGAAAAAATCAACCAAATTTTATTTCACAAAACAAAACATTCAATAGATTTTCCATTAAAAATTCCAGAGTTGTTGATTAATTTCATAATAATAAGATGGAGAAAATATACTAATTTTCTTGGTATGCAACAATAAATATACAAATTTTCTTGGTATTTAAAACTTTGTTATAGAGAAATCATATTGAACTCATTAAATAAAAATTATCAACTTTTATATTTTATTCAAGTCATTTCCTGATTATAGTTCACGATTAAAACTTTATTTTACTCTAATCCATTGTCATCTTTCTTATGCTAATAAAGCATGGTATGGTTGAGTAATACATTATCTAAGTAACATGGATAACCCTGCCAGTGAGATGATAAATTATGAGGGCTTTAATTATCAGATTCTTATTTTAATATTTAAATATAAAAATAAGATGCTTCCAAGTTCTTTTCTAGATATACTTTTGTTAATTTTTTTGCAAAGTTATAACTTGGTTTTAAACAGTTTAAATGATTGTTACCCTAATAAAACAAAAACATCATATTTGGAGTTTTCAATTATGTCGCAAGGCTCAAAAAAAATTGAAATTTTAAAGACCCCTCAAGAATTTGTTGACCCCCTATTTTGTTGACGTAATTAATGGACAACCTCCTATTTTAAAATTATTAATTTTAAAATAGGAGGTTGTCAATTTTAAAACTATTAATTAGTTTCATACTTTAAAAAAGTATGAAACTAATAAATAGGTTTGTCAATTTTTGTAAATATACAATATATGGCAACAACAATAAAATTTTGTGACAAAAAAATACCAAAAGATTTTTTGAAACACTTCGAACCTAGGCTAAGTTTGAAGCTTGCTTTAGATTCAATTTATACATAACATCTCTGAATCTTTTGAAAAATCTTCCTGATTAGCTAGCGAACAGGTCACAATGCATTATTTATGAAAAAAATGAAAAGTAATGTAATGTGTTTTTCTTCCCAAGGTTCAATCTTAGGTCTACTTTTTTTTTATTGTTTATTAATGATTTATACTTAGCTTTAAACATTTTAAATGTTATATTGTTTGCAGACGACTCCAATCTTTTTATTCCAATAAAGACATAAAAGTTCCCTTTTAAATATTTAATAAATAACTATTCAAAATAACCGAGTGGTTTATAAATTTGTTTGTAAACCGAGTGGTTTACAGACTTTCATTGAATGCAGAAAAAACTAAATTCATTTTATTCTACAAACCTAATAAAGGCGACAATGTTCCACTAAAATACCTAATCTCATAATCAATAAAACATTGATTAAAAGGGAACCAACCGGCAATTTTCTAGGAGTAATATTAAATTTTCCATGGAAACCAAATATAAATATGTTTAAAATAAAATCTCAAGAAATATTTTTCTATTATATAAAACTAAACCATTTCTCAACGCTGCATCCTTGAAAAAAATATACTTTTCATTTATTCATAGTTTTATTTCCTACTGCAATATTGTATGGGGTAGTACGAATTATGGTAAATTAAAAAGGCTTAAAGTAAACAAAAACACGCCTGCAGGATTGTATTTGGTGCACACAAAACTTTTCATTGCGAACCTATTTTAAGGAAACTTTTTGTCTTAAGAATTTATAAACTTATTATGCACCAAGTCCATGTTTTGTTTAAAACAAAACATGGACTTTCTCCTATTGTATTTAAGTCGTACTTTAGTGAAACTTCGCACAAATATCCTACTCAATTTCAACTAATAACTTTGTTGTTTTCGAGAACTAATTTAGAACTAAGCTCTTAGCAAATCCCACACCATGGACCTTTTATATGGAAAATCTTTTCAAAATTTATTACAAAAAAGAAAAATGTTTAAGACATCTCTTTGGGATCATCAAGTCTGTAAATTACGCAACGCAAAATATATTTAAAAAACTGAAGTTGGAGATGCAGGCTCTTTTACGCGGCGATTTTCATTACACATAACCAGCTATTTTGATTTTTTATTTAAATTAAGATTATGCGAGGGAAAACTTTTGATCTTTTTTTTTTGTTTATTGTGAAAGTTTGCGTTACGCAATTTATGTACGATCCCTTTGGAACAGTTCAGGAAAGAATTCAATAGTCTCTTATTACAAAAAGACGTTGATTAAAAATACTTTTTGAAAGTTTTACTAAAATTGGAAGTTTTAGTAAAACTTTCAAAAAAATTGGTTAAATTTAATTTTTGTTGAAAACCTGCCATATATTTAAGTTATTGTAAATCTTTAATATATTGCGTTATATTGGGGCCGTCCATAAAGGACGTCACCATTTATTAAGCATTTTTGACCCCCTATCCCCTTTTTTTCTAAACTCCCTCCCCCTTAAAAACGATGTCATAAAATTGAACCCCCATTCCTCCCCTATAAAAACATTCAGAATCTGATTAGGTATTTCCACGTATGTTTTTGTTCTTTTGTCTTTCTGAAAAAAAAACAAATTATTCAATATTACTTTAGTTTAATCCGACATATTAAATTTAATCAAAGTGTATCATGGGAACTTGCCTCACTCATCATCTATCCAAGGATTTTTTAGGTGATTGTTGATTGATTTGATTGGAAAAGAGCAGTCCGGTTCGTCTGAAATAGTTGAATCATTTGGAATATGAAGGCCCTCCGTTTCGATTTCGTCTTCGTCGAACAATTCAGCAAAGGCCGCGTTCTCTTCTACTGCAACTACGGCCATTAACTCTCTTTTGCGCTTAGCGACAATGCGAACAGGCCTGACTTGCAAAAGAGTAATAACCATTCGGTTAATAACATTGGAATGAGTAAAGTTGACATGCTTTTTAAGCATGACTTAGGAGGCAAAGTACAAGTTACAGTGCTTGCAAATTTTCTGAAACAAACTTGATTGCATAGAGGGACAAAACAGATCGTAAGGAGGAGTTTTGAATGATTTCAATGATTGAGGAATGGTACTCTGAATATTGGAAGCGATAAGAAAAAATACAGAAAGAAAACGATTCTTGCTGGCGACGTCTGAAATGGATACAGCTTTCAAGCCATCTTCTGACTGGCTGATTGGAAGAATATGGAAGTAAGAGCTCCTTTTCAAAGCGCAACATCCGGGATCTTCATATTTTACAATTTGCGTGAAATATTGACTGGTGCGCACATGAGAGGCAAACCAGTCCTGATCCTTTAATAAGAGATAATGGATATCGAGCTCCGTCTTTTTGTCTGGATCAATATACTCGGCCATCGTTGGAGACTGGTCAATCATCAGACCTGAAAAAATCGAGACACAGCTCTTTCCAGCAAATTGAAAGTTCTGTTTCTCCAAAAGAAGATCCACTGTCCTACCTTAAATAAAAGTCGCAATGCAGATAATTAACTTCTTATATATATATTGTATATATATAAGAAGTTAATTATCCTTGTATATATAGTGCATTTTGATAAACAGTTGATATTAAAAATGAATTTATATACCTTTAGAGTTTAGATGAGGTCCATAATGATCATGAGGTAGGATCAATCCCGCCAACTCTTTATTCAGTGGAGCCATCCTTCTCTCGGCTCGATTGAAAGCACTCCGTTCTGGCGTATTCGTCATGATGAATAAGGCATCCAAATCATTTGTAAGGAAATGATGAACTGCTGTAAACAAAATAGGTATTTAAATTAGAAGAAACATAACTGTATTAATAGATCGCAATAAAAAATTTGAAAAAGAAGGCTATATTAGTTTCGATGACTTTAGCGTATCGTGGATTTTATCTGGTCCACCATCAATACTGAAGACAACCACTGACTTGACCAATTTGGTCAAAGGATCTTTTGTGATAGAATCAAACTCTGACAGAGTCCAAAGTCGTTCAAAGTCCAATCCGTGAGCATACGCTATCGATGATGAGTGTTTTCCAGATTGAATAGCAACATAAGTGGGACCGGAATAGGAAACTGCGTCAGATTTTCCAAGCCCATCTGGTTTGATTGCAACACCTGCGTAGACGGACGGGATGAGTTTGTGCTTTGCAGCGATAACCCAATCATGTCAGGAAAAGAAACTCGATATTCCATATGCATCAATATAGGAGCTTGTTTGTTGGCAGCGGTGATTCCAATAGGGATCTGAGCTTTATTGCCATGACTTATAAAGCACACATCCTTAGGCCCAAAAAAGAGCAAACTTCTTCCTCATTTTTTATAGTTGCTGTACAAAATGGACCATCCATGTGACTTGAATATAGGTCATTTTGAGCCCGAATCAACTTAACTGGAATCGTGTGAACGTGTCTCTTTTTTTCAAGAGAATTGTTCCGTTTTGGCAGCAAACGAGTAGCCGAGACCGGGGCTAGTTGGCTCGGTTTTTACTCTATGAGCTCTGTTTCTCGAACAGTACATTTTTTAAAAAATATTAAAGTGTAGTCTTAAAGAGTATGGATTAGGGTATCTTATAAAATTTGCATTCATTTACAAAAAAAAATTCTTGAGGCCTTTCCGGGCCTTCAAAAAAAAAAAAAAACCCCCACCGCGGGGTAAGTTGGCGCAAACTATAAAAGTGATTATTAATTCACTAATAAGTGCAAAATTAATAGAAATTTTTTTAAAATTAATTTTTGCAACAATTTTATCCCAAAATTTAATATTACTTTTAGCTGGTACCAAATATTAGTCCGCATAAAAGCCAAACAGTAGCCCACCTGTTATCTGTGGTAAAAAAAAAATTAAAAAAATTTTTTTTTTAATTTTTTTGTAAGAATAAATATTTTCAATATTCCTAAAAATTAAAAAAAAATAATAATAATTTTATAAAAATAAATATATTTTTTTCCATAGTAAATGCTATTAGCCAATTTACCCCGTGAAAAATTTGTCAACTTACCCTGAAAGCTTTTTTTTTTAATAAACAGTCTATAGATCCTGAAAAACGGCAGCTTTGAAAAAAAAGTCTGACTGGATATAGTAAACCAATTGTGACTGGAGCTTTTACAATTTTACAATTTTTTTTTCATACGACTAAATATTTTCTTTGTAAAGTAAAAAGGAAGCGATGTTCAAAAAGTTACGTTTTTGTCCAAAAAACGCATAAATCTCAATATCTCCCATGCGCATGCGCGAATCTTGACAATACTTCAATGAATGATGAAATGGTCAATAAGGAAGTTTCTGAGTAATTTTTGTCACTTTCTGATGAAAGGCTCTAAAGATAAACGCAGTTCGTCAACTTACTCCTGCTGCCAACTAGCTCGCCCAGTGAAAAATAAAACCGCGTCCCACATGGGTTACGCGTGGGTTCCGTGTGGGATTGATGAAATTTACGTGGGACGGTTTTTCCCATGTGGATCCGTATGGAAATTTGTCACCTTAAACCCATGTGGGTAATCCCACATGGGTTACATGTGGGAACCATATTGTATTTACACACCATATGGTACCATATGGTATTTACACACATGGGAAATCCCACGTGGATTTCCTGTGGGATTTGCATGGGAATTAATTTGAAAGTTAGAAATTAAAAAAAATTTTTTTTTTAAAAACTAAAAAAAAAAATTTTTAAATCGACATTGCATTGCGTTACGTTTATATTGTGTGAAGATATTTTATATTAATATAGAGAATGGCAAGCAAGTATGTAAGTACCACAAATAATGTTTATCTTTATAGAAATAAGATTAAGATTTGTGCAAATAGACTTATTATTAGGATAATCTAATAGTTATTTGAATATAGATCTTGAGTAAATTATTTGCAAACAACTGATGATGCAAGTTGAAATGTTGTCAAAAACCAATCTTGCATGCATGGGACACTGCAGTGTCCCTCAAAGAAATGCCAATTTTCTTTATTAAAAAAAGAAAAAAATAGGATGGAGATGGGTTTCTGTAACTTTTTTTATGCTCCAAAACTTTTAACTTTAGATATAATAAGGTCCCTAAGACTTAAGGGACTTACTACATTGAGGAACAAAAACAGGATATTTACAGAAAACTTTCAATTTTTAATCTGGAGTACCACAGTGTTATTGAGAATAAAGCCTCAGGGTCTAGTTTTCAAAGTAATATAATCTAAATTAATGTTTAAATAAAATAATATGCTTTAAAATGCATATAGTTATACATATAACTCCTGATATAACTAGTTATACATATAATTTGTTAAAAAAACTTATTTTTTAAGGTTATGCTTGAACAAATTAGTACCAATTAATTCAAATTCAAGATTTAGTTACAGTTCAAGTTAAAGTTCTTATTTATTCTTTTTTTTGTGTTAATTTTATATTTATTTGTTCAAATTTATCAGTTAGTCCTATTTTTTACTACAGTAAGAATGTTTATCATTGTTGAACGTGATTTTATTAGTAACTTAATTTCAACATATTTTGACAACATCCTTTATATTTTAAATGATGACAGCTTTACTTTTCTATTGATGTTAAATTTATTATGTTTCAATAACTCAGATTGAATCTTAACTGAATTATTGTAAGCTTTGTAGGGGTTTGTTGTATATCAAACGGTGTTGTAAATAAAGAAAAAATAATATATATCTATATATATCTATATATATCTATATATATCTATATATATCTATATATATCTATATATATCTATATATATCTATATATATCTATATATATCTATATATATCTATATATATCTATATATATCTATATATATATATATATATATATATATATCTATATATATATATATATATATATATATATATATATATATATATATATATATATATATATATATATATATATATATATATATAACATTAAAACAATAAAATTGATACAAAATTTCACTTTGAAACGAATACCATTAACATTGTGATGATAATAGCATTAGGAAACTAGTATTTATGTATTATTATTATACTATAAATAAATAGTTTTTTAATTCATTTTATAAAATAGAGACTGACAACTGATAATTAATGGAAATAAATAGAAATTATAAAAATCATGTAAACTTCATTTATTATTTCTAAATACTATATTAATGTTAGTCTACAAAGTTAAAATCAATTTAGAGCATTGTTATTAGTTCTTTTGTGATTCGCACTTCCACTTCTGTCTCTCAAATTTATAAAATAGGTGGTCAAAGCTTGCTCAATAGGTAGGTTCTCAGCATAACAATGCTTTTTTCTTACACTTTCTAAAGAGAAATATGGCAAGTTGATCACTTATTTTACCTAAACCATAGGGTCATCTATGCATAATGATGTCAGATGACGACCCGGTTTATTGAACACCAATTTATCAAACTCAGTCAATTTTTTTGCCATCTCCCATTAAAAATGGTGTCAGTTTTTGTTATCATATTATGATGGTATATCTGAATTGTTAATATAATATAAAAAATGCATATACCATCAATTTTTTTCTGGTTCAATTATACATTTATTCTCAACAGTACTAAAAGTAAAAAAAAAAACATAAATTGTTCTTTCAGATAAACAAGCTAATTTCTGAATTTAAATTGTTTTTCCTATGATCTTCTACAGTTTTAAGCAACAAAAGCAAGAAGTTTTTAGACCACATTGTTGGTGTAAATACCTCTAAAACCTGCTCATAGCTAGCATAAATTGTTTTACTTTTTTTTTAAATAAAATATTTTACTTTTTTTTTTAATTCCATTTTTTAATTGACATTATTTTGGTCTCAACATCCCCTCCCCATTGTCAATTATTGTTAAACTCACACTGCCCCTCTATCTACTGGCATTATTTATGGATGATCCCATAGCCTAAATACTATATATATATATATATATATATATATATATATATATATATATATATATATATATATATATATATATATACATATATATATATATATATATATATATATATATATATATATATATATATATATATATATATATATATATACATATATATATATATACATATATATATATGTATATATATTATTTTCACTTTATTTACAACACCATTTGATATACAACAAACCCTTACAAAGCTTACGATAATTCAGTTAAAATTCAATATGAGTTATTGAAACAAAATAAATTTAACATCAATAGAAAATTAAAGTTGTCATTATTTAAAATATAATGGGTGTTGTCAAAATATGTGGAAAGTAAAATTAAGTTACTAATAAACTCACGTTCAACAATGATAAATATTCTTACTGTAGTAAGAATTAGTACTAGTTAACAAATTTGAACAAATAAATATAAAATAGTGAAAAAACAATGAACAAATAAGAACTTGAACTTGAACTAAATCTTGAATTTGAATTATTGGTACTAATTTGTTCAAGCATAACCTTAAAAAATAAGTTTATATAATAAATTTTATGTATAACTAGTTATACTTATAGTTAACTATCAGGAGTTATATGTATAACTGCATGCATTTTAAAGCATTTTTCTTAATTTATATATTACTTTAGATCGTATTACTTTGAATACTGGACCCAGAGACTTTATTCCCAATAACACTGTGGTACTCCAGATTAAAAATTGAAAAGTTTATGTAAATGTCCTGTTTTTGTTCCTCAATGTACTTCGTAAGTCCCTTAAGTTTTATGAACCTTATTATATATAAAGTTAAAAGTTTTGTAGCCTAAAAAAAGTTACAGAAACCTCCCTATCTCCCCCCTATTTTAATTTTTTTTTTAATAAAGAAAATTTGACTTTCAAACCAGCATTTCTTTGTGGGACACTGCAGTGTCCCATGCATGCATGCTTGGTTTTTGACAACATTTGAACTTGCATCAGTCAATTGTTTGCAGATAATATACTCAAGAACTATATTCAAATATCATATGAACATGTTAGAGAATGTTCATATGATATTTGAACATCACAAATTTAATAATATTGTTGTGATATGTTATATAAATAATACCATAATAGATTATGATATGAAAATAAGATAGGATATGAAGGTAATGATCAAAGAATAAATTTACTTATAGAAATTTAGATGTTTGTTTATTAGTTTCAGAATATTATATTATGTGTGACCGCGGCCTTCTATAATAACAGGCCTTGACATCGCGCAACAAAGTTGTTAAACCGAAGGCCAATTCCTAATACTGTGTTTACATTTTTATCTTTTAACATTAGACCAAAGTTTGTGTTCACGCTTTTTTAATAAATCTTTAAAATTTGATTGGTTTATAAATTAGATAGCGCAACTTCAAGACGATAACGTTGTAAGGTTCAAGGCAATAACATTGTAAGGTAATAATATTGTCAAACTAACGATAAGTTTTTTTAATAATTAAAATGCCTTAAAAATGCCTTTAAAATGCTGTGTATCTCTTTGCAAGTCGAACTATTTCAACTACAACAAAAACATCAATTTATACAACTACAACTACAATATCAATTGCAACTACAACAAAAATATCAATACTCAACTACAACAAAAATATCAATTTATAAATTCCCGAAGAATCTAGAGGAGAGAAAAAGATGTAGTGAAGCTATGCCAAGAACTGGTTTTATTGTTACAGACTATACAGCAGTATGTCAACTGTATTGGCCAAATGAAGCACCTTTTGAAAGCAAATATGGGAAGCAACGACCTTTAAACCCACCATAAGTTTTTAAAAATATTCCGCCTAGTTGTTTAGCCACACCAGCAAGTAAAGTTAGAAAAACTGTAACTTCAAGCGGTTTTCGAAGCATTTTACCAGATAATTTAAATGATTTTCTAAAAGAGGATGAACTTATATTTGACGATATTCAATCTTTGTTAAGTGATAATAATGATGTTATTGTTTTCCAGCTTAATAAAAAAAGTTTACACATTCAATCAAAAATGTACAAACTTGGTGTTCCATTATTTAATTTAGTAATTTTCAATGATTATTCATTTGTAGCTAACCATAATGGCACAACTTGTAATATTTCATCTTTAGCTGTAAACAAATTAAAGTTCATAAAAACAAAATCAGCTTTATTTGAAGCAGTTAGATTTTTTAAAAATAAAGAAAGTTCGCTTCAGTCAAATATTCTAAATATTCTATACTTGGTCAAGCAGTAAACTACCCTGAAAAGTTAGCTAAAACAATTTTATCATTTATGATTAAATGTCTTTTTGGAGGTCCAGAATTTATATGTAGAGCTCAACCTGTTTCAAGTCTTTCCTCTGAATTTCAGTTTGCTCAATGTCAACAAATTGTTGATACGATAAATAATATTGAAAATAGTAAGACACTGGTAATAATTACTGATGGTAACCGTGTAAATCAAAGATTTTTTGGAATGTTTAAAACAGTTGATAGTAAACCATGGTTATCAACATCAGGTATATATTTATTGTATGATTATGTGCATCTCTTAAAATCTATATGAAAAAATTGACAAAAAAGACTGGCGAACTTTAATTTTTGAACAATAAAGAACTGGCTTTGGCTAAGTGGAGTGATTTAGAAACTTTATATAAAACTGAGTGCAATAGTCTTTTTAAACTCTCTAAACTTACAGCTAAATCAGTTTATCCAAAACCAATAGAGAGACAATCTGTAAAGTTTTGTTTGTCTGTTTTTTGCAAAGAAACAGTAGCTGCATTAGGAACGCATCCAGAGATTGAAAATAAAGCATTTGAAGGTACTGCTGTATTTATTGAAAAAATAATTTTTTTTCAAATGTTGTTAATGTCAAAGCACCTGGTGCTGGCATTCGGTTTAGATATGAATTATGCGGAGAAATCCACTCAGTTGGTGATCAACAGTTACAACTGCTACGAGATATTGCTGAACTGTCAAATTTTATGAAACCTACAGGTAAGCGTGTAAAACAGCTTACGCTAGATACTAGCAATGCAATAGCGCATTCATGTTATGGCTTTATTGATCTCATAGAAACTTTGTTGAGTAATGGAGCAAAGTATGTCTTATTAGGTTGGTTTTCAACAGATCCACTTGAAAAAGTTTTTCCTAAGCTTCGACGGGGATCTGGAGGTACTTACTTTATAAACGCTAAATCTGTAATTGAAAAAATTATTATTCAACATACTAAATTGATATTACAACTTGACATTCCTGTTGATGGTATCGATGGTCATACTTGTGACATGTTTTAGAGATATTTCTACTGATGAAAAAGAACTTCTGGATAATATACATGATCTTGAAAGCTGAGTTAATAAAATCTACATTAGTGGCTATAGTTTACATAGTTGGCTATGTGCAAAAAAGCGAAATAAAAATTTATGGATAATTCTACCAATTATTATTATAAATATGGAAGTTATCTGTATAGCCTAAACAGAGGCGGACTTGAAATTCCTTCTGATGCTCTTTTCTAATGGTCAATATTTTGCTTTTTTTTTTTCAAGGTGCTACTGACCCTTTATACAGAACATTTTGTGTTACTCAGTTTTAGTTCATTGCTGCTAAATAATAATTTAAAATCGCAAAAAAACAATGATGAGTATATTCTAATATTCTGCTAAAGAATTACTCACTAATTACCACTCCCAAAATACTAAAGCCATCATAATTTATGTGAAAATTAGTTTTATAATTTATTATGCTATTTACTTGTAATATTTTTTATTTTCTCATTAGCCTATATGTCTCTCAATATGTTTGGATTTGTAAATATTTACTCTGTTGAGATATATTGATAAAACTTTTTTTTTGCTTGAATCAACTTTTGTTGGTGTTTTTTATTGATGGTGATTTTTATTGTTACCATTTTTAGCAAAAAAAATTAAAAATACAGTTATCTTTCTAATATATAGATATATACTTTGATATGGTTCTGCTTGTTATTGATACTATTTAATATTACATAAATATTCTTAATGAAATTTGAAATACAAAAAATATGATTATCTTTTAATAATTTTTTGGTTTTCTTTTTATATTTCCGTCTTTACTAGAGATTATTATTAGAAAATATAGACTGCCATTACACCCTACCTAATATAAAAATATATCAATATAAGTAAAAGTGAAAGTTTAATCGGCCTTCAGTTTTTACGGCATTTTGCGCGATGTCAAGGCCTGTTGTTATAGAAGGCCGTGTGTGTGACGAAAAAGTAAAGATACTTTTGCATCCAGTGGCTATTGCACCCAACGTTTGCATCATTGAAAAAGTAGGTTTTTACATTTTTGTTTTTGTTTTTTTATTTACTACTTGTCCTAATTGATCACTTTTTTTCAGGATTTTCCTCATGGGTTCAAGGTCATTACGCATAATATGTGTTCAATTACCCATAATACGTTAGTCATTGTAAGTAATAAATTAGGATATAATTATTTGTGAAATATTGTAGTCATTAATGACTTCAACCTGGCTAATAATTAAAATTGCTCGACTAATAAGGTTCCTTATTAAAATTGCTCTCTCTTTCTCTCTCTCTCTCTCTCTCTCTCTCTCTCTCTTTATATATATATATATATATATATATATATATATATATATATATATATATATATATATATATATATATATATATATATATTTATATTTGTATTTATATTTTTTTTTTTAGAAAATGTTTGAAGAAAGTTAGAAGGTACTAAAAACCTTGGTATTATGCAAGCCGAAGCGATTTAATTAATTCAATCGACAAAAAACGGCGTGTAAACCGCAAAAGAAAAAATAATATTTTTAATATTCATTTTGGATGTATTGATTAATAGCATTTATTTTAAAATAAATTCATTTTGCAACACGTTTTTTAATTTTATAAAATTTCGTCATAATAGTTTAAGGTAAATCCCACATAGGTTATAGGTGGAAAACATCACATGTAAAAAATCAAAAATGCTACACATTTTGAATACCAAATGGGATAAAGTACCAAATACCAGATTAAGTTAAGCCTCTCTGAAAGCTTCGATGACTAATTTTAAATTACTATTTAAGTAATTTTTAAATTAAAAGAATTTTAAAAATTATTTATCATAGAAGCATTCGGACTTTCATTTGTCTAGTATTGACTACTTTTATACCATTTGGATTAAAATATGTGGCATTTAAGATCTATAACATGTAGTATTTTCCACCAATATCCCATGTAGGATTTACCACATAAAACCCATGTGGGATTTACCATATGAAACCCACATGGGACAAAATAATAATCCCCATATGGGTTACATATGGTAAAAAGCCACGCGTATCCCATATGGAATCCATGTGGGATTTACCATATGAAACCCACATGCGACAAAATAATAATCCCCACATGGGTTACATATGGAAAAAATCCACGCGTATTCCATGTGCGCTTTTTCACTGGGTCCGGTCTCCCCTATATACAGCACTTTTTCTAAGTTTGTAATCTCTCTTTTTGAGCTAGACATCAAGCAGTCAAGCGTCCAACAATTTGAGGCTCTTTAAAAGTAATTAAAAAATAATCAGTGAATAAGTTTAGAGGCTGAAAAGTTATATTGAGACCTAATATAGCTCATTAGAATTATTTATTACCTAAAGTTGTACTCTCACCCTATAAACTTCAGATTGTCTTTTCTCGTGGGCAGCAGATCCATGTTCAGCAAGTTGAACAATGACACGAAATATCTCATATTGCTCTACCTCAATTTTAGGGCGAACGATTCCGTCACGTACTTTAAGTGCTTTTTTCACTTTTGGGTGGTTAGCGAACACCTATAGTACCGAAAGTTTTTGGCATATGATTAACAACATAGTAATTTAGAAACAGAACTAAAACTTTTCTAAAAAACCAAGTATTTAAGCTATGATGAATTTTTCAAAATGGCGTATTTAAAAAAATGCATTTTTGTGAACTAAATCTTCTATAAATCAAAAACTTCTAACAGTATTATAAAACTTTTAGTTTCAATAAACATTTGGTCAAATTTTCATGCAAATCTGACATATGGTTAATGAGATAGGATGGCCAGGAGGTTAAAAACTGACAATTTGAGAAAAAAGCATATAAATGTTACATTAACAATTTTACTAAATAAAAATGTCAAATGCTCAATTTAAAATCTGACATTTATAAGAACAAGAACCAGGATCATATAGACAACCTTCTTGATCATTCTCTGAGTCATCTTATTTTTCTTGCATTCACGAATAACTTGTCGTCGCTTTTTAGATGTTGGCCGATTTTGATACTCTGCGAAAATTAAACGGTTTTTTGTTCATGGTTAAACAGCTTTGAAGAGTATATATACCAGGAATCATGTTCAGTTTTTCAAATATACTTTCAAGTATACTTGCTTTTCTTCCAAAATTAAAATTTGAAACAGCATCATATACACCTAACTCCAACTGCGTTAACGATACATATTTTGTTTTAGGTATGCGCTGCCATATCATCCTATTAAAGCTTTCATTCTGGTTTTGCGTCTTACTATGAAGGCATTTTTTTATGAGTTCTTTTTCAGATAGATCGATATATTCAGGCTTTAGATGACTGATGACTGAGATTGGAAGACCAGCACCCGGCTTGTAAGTAGATGTTGAATTAGCTTTCTCCTGTTTATAATGACATCAACTATGTATACCATCAGGGCAATAATTATGCCAATTATTTTTAGCTGATGATGCAACATGAAACGATGTTGCAAGTATGGCTTTTTTCATGCTTTCTAAATCATTGGCATTTTGCCTAACAGCAATTCCATAGTAGTTATGTAGGCGGTCAATTATGTCATTTGTAAATTTGCCTTTGCCACCAATTCCATTAACGTTTTTTTTCAAAGCTCCTAATCTACTACCGACTTGTTTCTGTACATGTCCAACACACTACAACTTACACACTGTTATACCAGGATAAGTATCCTTAACATAATAATAGCTTTTACAATCGCCATCACCATACCTTTATTTTATGAATTAGAACGACTAAATATTCTTTGTGCACCAATTACTTCCTTGCCAGGAGCAGAGCCACGATGATTCAATTTACATACATGCGATGACTTCCAAACTTCAAATGCACAAGGATTATTTTCTTTAAGTTTTAATTTTAGACTACATGCTTTGCATGTAGTCTAAAATTACTAAAATTGCAACTTATAAGCTTGCAATCGAGAATTTTACCTATGTCCATTGATATTGCTGTAACAACTCCATTTAATGAAGAAAACCCACGACGTTGTCAGCTACCATCAACTGATACTGCAGTGTCAACAATATTTTAAGAAAATTGACAAATTTCTTTCACAGCATCAATCATTGTTCCTTTTGCAACAATTTTAGCACAATCAGAGACAGATTTAATTATTTTGTTGTAATTATTTTTCGTCATAGGTTTGGGAATAATCATTAAAGATGTAAATTTTTCTAATCCTGAAAAACCTTGACCACATGCACGCATTGAATAAACTATTCTATTATTTACATCAAAAGTTTTTTTCCCAGAACGTGTCTTTGAAGTATAAAATTCAATTTTTTCGTCGCAGTTAGAGCAGCAAATATTTAACATTGAGCTGAATCCTTTTTTTCTGGAAAACATTTTGAAAGATTTAATTTTGATTGTAAGCATTTTTTGCAACATGGTTAATTAATAACATCAGAAAAAATTTCAATATCAACAATTCGATAACCAACAGTTTTATTTTTAATATACTGAGTCATCTCAATTTTCTCAATTTTTTTTGAGGATAAAGATAAATTTGATGAAGTGTTACAAGAAATATGATCATTTTCATAACTAATAACATGAGCAACTGATAAAGTTGAATCGATTGGCAAAGTTTTAGTGTATCAATTTCCATGAAATTTTCTGGATTTTTTTACTTTATTTGAATCTACATGATTTACCCATTGTTAAAAACGTTTATTAAATAACAAAAAAACAAAAAAAAACAGCTTGCAATTCTGATTAAAAACCTGTTGCTATGCGTGTTGCTAGGCAGATCAAATTTACCCAGTCGAAGGAATTGATTTATATCTCAAAAACTAAATATTACTTTGAGAAATGGTTTTCAAATTCGAACTCAGCGATAAATTCATGTCAGTATTACATAAAATATTACTTTTGATTTTTTTATGATTTTTAAAGGGTCTTACACCTTAAAGAACTTTTTTGTTTCAAGACCATTGAAGTATACTTTTGGATCAAAGTCTTTACTTGAACCTCCAAATCTTGCTTTTCCTTGATCTCATTCCATATTTTATAGATTTTTTTTGACTATCGGCTTTTTTTCTCGAATGAGCCTTATTGTGAGATTTTATAAGCAAATTTAGAAGACTTTTTTATCCATCTTTTGATATTTTTATCCGTCTTTTGATATACTATTTTTATCCATCTTTTGATATACAGACAACAATGATCTTTGACACTTTTGCGACACATTGAAAAAATAATTAAAAAATATGCTTCATGTAATGATTGCTGCACAACCAATTCCCTTTGGACAATCATTTGTAATATTTGCTTTAGGCAATCATTATTAATTGCTGCACAAGCAATTCCCTTCAAACAAATATTTGTAAAACTCTATTTAAAAATCATAAACGATATCAACACTAAGTCCTTTGGGACGAATTTCGCAAAAAGAATTAGTACGAAAACCCGTAGCGATCAACTAATGGTATATATGATACGAGAAACTACCAAGGGTTGAGCAATATATAATTAATTGTAATATATTCAATATATATATACATAAAAAAATAAAATTTAAATAAATCTCAACACGAATTTCTTTCATATATTACGATTAATAAAAGCATAACATTCCCTTACGTTAACTTCATAAAAACACATGTTAACATAAAAAAAATTATATAAAGTGACGTCTTTTTCTGATGGCCTCCTAAATAATTTTCTAGATAAAAAGGACTTTTTTTAGAAATTGAAAATTGTGCTTTCATAGTCTGAAACCCGCCGGTTTGTATTTCTTTTTTTTTTAATTTTTTCTACGAGGTATTAATGAAAACAATAAACAAAAGCTCCTTAAATTTGAAAAAGGACGCCTCTAAATTTCTAAATGGGCCCCCTAAACTTGCTATGTCACCCCCCCCCCCCCACCTTAATTGAGGGGTATGGGGAGCCTTGCTAAGGCTCTGCGCTATTGGCTTAAACTTCTTCCATTGTATGATAGAAGGAGAAAAAATTAAATTTATGGAACTTAAAAGAACGAAGAGCAACTTTAAAACCAACAGTGGAGACATACCATCTAGTTGTTAGTATTTAAGGGTAACAACATTGAGAACCGTGTTGTTTTACTGGTTGTAATTTATATAGTTACACTTAATAGAGTTTATTTTACCTGTAAAGGGTCGTCCATAAAATGCGTCAAGCTCTAGGGGAGGGGGGAGAGGGGGTTAGTGTTTTTGTGACGACTCATACAAAACTTGCTACTAAAGTGTTACGATTTTGTGACGAGGGACGGAAGTAGGTCGAAAACTGTAAAAAACTGCGTGACGTTATTTATGGACGACCCCTAATTTTATTTACAAAAATATATACATAATGTTGAAAAAGTGTAAGAGGCAAAATTTGGAACGCTTCACGAATTTGCGTGTCATCCTTGCGCAGGGGCCATGCTAATCTTCTCTGTATCGTTCCAATTTTAATATATGTGTTGCCGAAGCAAACACGTTACAAATGGAAAACACTTTAAGACCATACAATGCAATTTTATGTACATTTCCTACTTGTGGTGCAATAAAAAATATTGTATTAATAATTTTAAATAACATTTATCATTCAGAATTATTATCGATGAAAAAAATACGAACTTAAAAAAAATCTTTTTATGTTTGAAAATGTTTTCTTCAAATTTAAAATATTTTAAACTTTAAATAAAACTCCGTTACATTTGACATAAAACTTGAATTAATTTTATAAACACTTTTATATTATTAAAATAAACTTTGAAAGGTAAATCGAAAAGGAAAAAAAAGATATTAAAAAGCGAAAAAGTTTGCATGAAACGTGTGCATTTTGTTATTCATAGTTTATTTTTCATAAAACCGTTTTCAAAACCATTTTCTCAAAACTCTCAAAACCATTTTCAAAAGTCATTTTCAAAGTCTCAAAACCATTTTCAAAAATAATTCGAAACTTTGTAGTTTTGTGTTTAAAAAACGTATTTTGATTTTTTCTGATTACTCACACTTGTTAAAATGTTACAACCCTAGTTATGATGTATATATAAATTAAAATAATAAGAGGGCCGGTTTAAAGAATTAGGCAGCCGCCTAGGGCAGCACTACATAAAAGCAGCTATACAAAAAACAAAATATATTAAAACATTGTCAAAATCTATTTCAAATGTCTTTCGAATAAAGTCTAGGAGATTTGAAAAAGTACTCTTTTTAACCGTGTTAAATAAAACAAAAGTATCAACTTTGATACTTTATTTTCTTCTTTTTATACTTTTAATGCAGAGTTTTGTTGTAATTTGTACAATGCAAAGTTTTTATTACTCATTTAGGGGCCATCTATATATTTCGTACTCAAAACTCTCCCGATTTGCCCCCCCCCTTCCTGTTGCATCTCGTACGTTTTTATAACCCCTCCCCCCCCCCCTTAAGTTTCATATGCTCGGTGGTCTAACCTCCAATCCCTTTCACGAATGCAATAGTGATCACTTTTTTTTGCGCTGTTCAACCTTTATAACTTTAACAAGCTATGACCGTGAGCGGCGTTCACCTTTTATAAATGAACAAAAACTGCCACTACAATTTTTTGCGTTTGCGTACATACATTTGTGTGACCTCCCCCCCCCCCTCCCTTTACGATACGCACTCACGGAAATTAATGAACTTGGGACGCCTCCTTCTCCCTCGGTGCGTGGGTATAATATATGGATGGTCCCTTCCCTAAAATACATTTTATTATTTAATACATTTAACCAACTTTATTGTGAAAGTTGTTGTTACTGACGTTTTAATTAAAATTAGTAAGAAAATAATTTTAATTAGATATTCTAAGATAGCAACAACGAAGAATTATAATAATAAATTGATTGACTTATATAACGTTTTTTGATTTTTTTGTGTTTTCTTTGTTGTTATTTGATTTATATTGATAGAGTGTAATTATCTATATTTATAGAGCTTTAAAAGTTTAAAAATGTAAATTTTATAAAGAAGTTAAAATGATATATTAATTTAAAGACCTTTGAGGTACACGAGGTGATCATTTTTATAATTTTTAGCCATTTCCTTTATCATTTCGATCCAAGATGGCAGAGAGAAAAAGATTGTCTTGTGCACAATATCGTAAACGACGGTCTGCAAATGAAGATTACGTAACAAAACAGGCTGGTTCGTCGCTTTTCTTTTCTTTCTTTTTTTTTTAATATTATTTATTTCGCCGTTAAAGAACGTTTACAATATATATACATATATCGAACACACACACACATACATACACACACACACACACACACACACATATATATATATACATATATATATATATATATATATATATATATATATATATATATATATATATATATATATATATATATATATATATATATAAATTTAAACAACTTTAAAAAGTATTCTACACAATAGAGTGCTTAATGTTCTTAAAAGAACAGAGCAATTATATATTAGTAGAAAATCACTTAACAAAAATTTTTTCCATTTAACATTTCATATATAAATATAAATATATATATATATATATATATATATATATATATATATATATATATATATATATATATATATATATATATATATATATATATATATATCAGTGGCGTAACTAGGGGGAGCACAACCCCGCAAGGCGGGAGGGCCCCGGAGCTTAGAGGGCCCCGCGGAGATTTTTCACGTATTCTTAAATGAAAAACAGATTATTTTTCTATAATAGGAACTCTATTTTAGAATTTAATTTCAATAGAAATTCTATTTTAGAATTTAATTTCAATAGAAATTCTATTTTAGAATTGAATTTCAATAGAAATTCTATTAAAGATTTAGTTTTAACAGAAGCACTATTAGAGAATTAAATTTCAATAGAGATTCTGTTACATAATTTAATTTCAATAGCAAATCCATTATAGTATTTCTATTGAATATTAGTGAACATTAGTGAATATTAACGTTGTCTATTATAAAAATACCGCTGATATAATTTAGTACTTTCGTATTTGTCGATAAAGTTAGGTGATTTTGAAGTGGAAAATTAAGTATAAATTATTAAATATTATTATATTTAGAAGGTAAGTGCTTTTCTTTTTATATGCATTCATGCAAAGCAGTAAAAATCATAGAATTATAATTTTCATTACACTAAGTTAAGTTATCAAAATGTCTAGCTAATAGGTAATAAACTAGTTATATTTATAATATTGGTAATTTTTTTTAACTGCTTGTTAAAAAAAAACTTGCAATTTTATTCTAGCGATTTAAAATTTGATTTAAAATTACATTTTAAAAATTAAAATTTTTAAATTAAAAAATGTATATAAACGCAATACAGGTAGAACAATGTTTTTGTGTTGAGTACGCACTAGGTTTTGTTATAGTACGAGGATAGTACGAATTAACAAAAAAACACAAATTATGTGTACATATCTGATATAAAATTAAAAGGGCGGAGTCAAAATACAAATTAAAGAATAAATACAAATTAAGTCTATTATTTATTCAAAAATATTTAGCTATATATATTTATATCTATAGGGTTAAAACATAGATATAATTGTTCTAATAAAATATTTTTCTTACAATAGCATGGACTCAAAAAGAACTTTTATGAGTAGAGCCAGAAAAAGGAAATTAAAAAAGGAGACTGTTGATAGATTACGAAAAAACAATAAAAAGATATCCTTATTTTTTTCATCAGTAGAACAGAAACCTAGTGAAGTAGTTGTAGATAAAAAATATCATGATATGTCGAATACTCAATATCAAATATGTCGTTACTAGTACTTCTCAAGCAACCCAGCAAGAAAAAATCTTATCTGTTTCAATTAACTTAGAACACAATGAAATTTCGAAAGATCCTAATGAATCTCGTTAAAAAAGTAATGCAGATATTTTTGCAAATCCTAACAATCTTACTACTGCAATGCAAGTTGAAGAAACAGATCCAGAACCGAATATATTTAAGTAATTAAATACATTAACAACAGATATGGGATATTTTAAAGGAAAATTTCTTGATGACAAAAAGATTTATTATTTCCTCTGAAAGATGTAAACAACAAGGACCATTTAAAAAAGATCCTTCATAAAATTGTAGACATTTTCTCACAATATATTATTATTGTGCATATAAATTTAGTGAAACACAGCGATTTTGGCTCACTATAAAAAATCTTAATCCAGCTTTCCAAAATGAAGTGATTCAATATTTAAGCCAAAATTTATAAAAAACATTATTTATTGGAAATAAATGAATCTGCCTTTTTTCAATTATAGTCGACACAACTTAAGACGTATCTAGAAAAGAACAACTAAGTTTAATTTTTCGATACGTTCACATAATTCGCAAACAGGACACTCAACCTTGTCAAATAGAGATTAAAGAAACATTTTTGGATTTTATGAAATAAAATATCACTCGGCAGTAATTTTGACCAATCAATTGTTATTATTGCTCAAAAATAAAGGAATAAATTTAAAAAAGTGCCGTGGTCAAGGATATGACGGAGCTAATGTGATGATCGGCATTTATTCAGAAAAAAATAAATAATATCAGCCATCTGGGATTTGCGGGGAGCCGGAACACATTAAAAAAATTAAACATTAAAAAAATTAAACATTAAAAAATTAAACATTAAAAAAATTAAACCCAACAAGGTGGTCTTTAAGAATTAATTCTTTATTAGCTATAAAGTTACGATTTTTAGATATAGTTAAAACTTTAACTGAAATTTTTTTTAAATATTCTAAAGCTCTAAAATTAAGGGACAAAATATCAAACTTTAAATTTGTTTTTTATTTGCGTCATTATGTATCACATATTAACGAACATATTAACTGCGTTAAGAAAGTATAGCTATTATGAAAATAAAAATTCTGCCATAGAAATAAGTGAGGTAAAGTTAGTTTTTGCTATTAAGTATGCATCTCTTAAACATAATTTCAATGTTCGTTCTTTTTTATAATTATTTTGAGAAAAGATTCTTGATTATTTCTCAAACTTATAAAATAAATATTTTTTATATACTTAATCGTGTTATATTAACTCAATATAACAATCAAATATTGGATATTTCATTTGTAAATATATATTGAAAAAATTTAAAGTGAGAGGCCCCCTTTACTTTTTTGGCGGGGGGGCCCCAAATTTATAGTTACGCCACTGATATATATATATATATATATATATATATATATATATATATATATATATATATATATATATATATATATATATATATGTATATATATATATATATATATATATATATATATATATATATATATATATATATATATATATATATATGTATATATATATATATATATATATATATATATATATATATATATATATATATATATATATATATATATATATATATATATATTATATATATATATATATATATAACTCTACAAAACCGTAACAAATAAATATATATAAAAACATAAGTCAGAATTAAAACAGAAAATAACTAAGAAAATACAAAATAGCAAATAGTTAAGAAGTGTTAAAATGCTTACAAACGCTAAAATGTTTAAGAAACACTTAAACAAAAATTTTTGAATGAAACAAAAAAAAATGTAAAATTTCATAATAACATAATCACTAGATGAATTTTTAACATCATCACTTGAATTTCATTAACATAAATATTGTTATAAACAAATCTGTTTTTATTTGATAAAACTTACTTTAAAAGAAACATTTTAAAGCCGGATAAATTAAAATCCCTGAACTGTAGTAATCGTTTTGATTCATTCTTAAATTGCTCTAATGTAGTCTGTTGATAATATCTGGGAATTTTTTTCACAGATTAGGTCCGCGGTATTTAATTGAATAGAAGGTTAATTTTAAATTATATTTGAGAAGGAAAAAGTTGTTATCTGAAAACTTTGTAGAATACTTATGATTAATTTTATTAAAACAAGTTTGAAAGATTTTTGGGTACAATCCCATTTTTGCTTTGAACATAAACAATAAAACTTTGTGTAAATTGAGTTTATACACATTTAAAGCACCGAGCTCACGTAAAGGTGGTTTGCAAGGAGCATTTCTATAGACTCCAAACACTATTCTGCACGCATGTTTTTGTTTGTAGTAGATTTTCTTAACTTTTGTATAGCCAGCACTAGCTCACTCAATACTACATTTAAGAAAGGCCTTAAACATGATTGCAATATTTTTTGAGAGTGTTGTTTAAATACTATTTATATTAGAATACGACAGTAAATTTTCATCCAGTTTTACTCCATAAAAGTTTTGTATGTTTCCCTTTTCATATTAGTATTAGATTTGGTAGTTTAAAAGAAATGTTTTCTGATTTATTTACTTTATGGAAAAGTATATATTTTGTTCAGTGGCGGGTTTAAGGAAGGGGGGGGCATGGGTAGTAGCCCGCTCCTTGAGAGTTTTTTTCAGACATATTCTTTTGTAAATTGACTATTATACAGAATTGGGTTATTATACTAACGAATGAAATTCGTTACAATAATACGTATTATACGTATATGAACTCGATTATTACACTAAAGTACACAAAATTAAAAAAAAGTTACTTATAAATGAAAATATGTAGACTTTTTTTTTTTTTAAAAAAAAAGAACTTTTTAGCCTCCTCCTTGGCCCTTGGCGAGTGACAACCCCCCCCCCCTGATTATGTTTTATCCACATTTAATGAAAGTTTGTTACTTACGAACCATTCCTTAACTTCACATACAGTGTTGGGGGTCTCTAGATTACATTTACAAAACAAAATTAATCCAATATAAAAGTTGTTTTTAAAGGATTTTGCTCACCTCTGGCCCACTGTGGAACGCGACGATATGTCTAGGCAAAACTATGAAAGGATGGTGGGATACTTTACTACCTCTAGACGAGTTTATTTTTAACTGTGTTATCCACAGATTTTATCTGTTTGAACTTTAGATCATCTTTTATTATAATATAAAAAATAGTCACAAATGTAGAGTATTTTTGTTTTACTAATTAATCAATAACAATATTGTTAGTTGAAAATTTATTTACTTTTAAAACGGCCAGGTTTTTTTTATACCACATAAAAGTTTTCATATTTTTTCAATAAGCATAGCAATAATACTGATGATGAAAAAGATTACATCCCAACAGATAATAAAGATTATCCCAACAGATAACAAAGAAGATGCCATTTTCTCTGATGACAATAATGAATAAATTGTTCATAAAATTTTAAATCTAAGCATTCATGATTTCAAAAAACAGGAGTTTGGGAAGAAATTCCAGTTGTTGGTGCTGCTCAGCCACGTGTACGCAGTATTATTTAACAAACAACTGGTCAACTGGTTTAGGTTTTTGGCCAAAAGGTTGATACTGTCTTTAAACTCTTTATAACACCATATATGGTTACAATTGTTGTCAACTTCACTTATTTTAAAGCTTGAAGAATTAGATTAAAAGATTGGTTTGACACAACAGTTTATATTCTTATGTGTTTATTGAAATTCTTCTATTAGTTGGAGTGTATATTGAAGATAAGAAGATATTAATAAGATTTATAAAATAGCATTCTCATTTATTTCAGCTTCGGTTTTCTTTTTCTCTTTGTTTATTCCCTTGTAACTTTTTGTTTTAACTTTTCAAGAAGAAAGTCTTATGTATATTAGCTACAGTTATATATGCTGTACGTAACTATTTATCGTTTACAAAATCGATTCTCGGGGATTGGCGATAAGACAAATCGTATCTTCTTCTTGCCTCGGCCATCTGTATTTATATTAAAGTATCAATTGTATTTATATATTTATACGGCAAAACATAAAAGCAATGGTTCACCTTATCAATAATGTTAACCTAAGTTTTTGAAAATATATACTTTTGACTAACTACATTGGCATTATAAAAAGATTTTTGGCGATATATAATATATATATATATATATATATATATATATATATATATATATATATATAATATATATATATATATATATATATATATATATATATATATATATATACACGTAGGCGTAGAGTATGGGGTGCAACGGGGGCAGGCTACCTCCTTAAGTCAACTTTGTCTCCCTTGAAAATTCGTTTGCCCCTCTTGAAATTTTATTCAATCTTATAATAAATATCATTTCGATATTTTATTTTTAAACAGAGGAAGAAATAAGAGGAAGAAATCAAGTTTTTTACGTAAAAAGCGAAGAAATAAATAACCCTTTGCTATAAACATACCCAAAATAACCGTTTTTAAGATAAAAACTTGGAAAACTTGACGAACGAGGGAATCTTTTTTTCAGACATAAAATGCGTTTTTTTGATAATATAAAACTTCAGATAGCGCTTGATCTCAAAGATTTTTTTCACGCTGCAAGCTGGTGCTTTAAAGTAATTTTTTTAGCGACGTTTTTGTTTTTGTGTAGATTCTATATTAATTAAATTACATTTTGAGATTCAAATAAAAAGAAAGTATCAATTAAAAATTAAAAATCTTTAAAGAAAGCCAGTTAGACAAGGTACCTTTGTGGACTTGACTTAACGATAATGAAGCTTATTTTACGCATAGTTCAAAGTAAGGTTCACTTGACGTGTGTTCGGTGTGACGGTGAGTTCGATGTGACGGTGAGTTCACTTGACGAAAACTTCATGGAGTGATGAAGACTTCAAACATGTTCACCGCTGACGTTTCGAATTTTAGTATTTTTTTGAAGAATTTAAAAAAAGACTAAAATTCTACGTTAACATTTTTATACAAAATACTATAAAAAGTAACTGACAACAGCTGTTAAAAAAGTGTGTTACTTTTTTAACATCTGTTGTCAATAACTTTTATTCTGAGTAAATTGGCTGCTTTTCACTTTTACTTCTGTAAACATTTTGAGCGATTGATTTTTATTTGCTTGTATACTTGTTCTCGTTTTTATTTTTAATTATAACGGTCGCATTTTAAAAATTAATTACTACTATTATTTTTTATTTATTTTATTATTTTAATTACAGATTATTGTGGATTACTCTTAAAAAATGATTAATTAATTTCCATTCATTAGGAAATAATTAAAGTTAAAAAACTAAAAAAAACAAAATTTTTTTGCAAAACTTATAGCATGGTTTATCATTCCAATTAAGAAGAATGATTCTCATAATGCCAATGTGCCCGTTTCATCTCATGTACAAGTATCATCGTTTTCCGATGATAAGTTAAAGTTACAAACATACAGTTCAGATCTTGTTGATGATAATAATAGGGATCAACAAAAAAGACACAAGCCAACCTCATTCATAAAAGATTTTTAATAACAACCTAAATTAAGAGATTTTTCACTTCAGAATTCTCTACTCATTGTCATCCAAATCTAATTCAGCAGAAGGTTCAAGTGGAAAAAAGTCGGAAAAAAACATTCGTCTATATCTGTCCGTCTGGGAAGACGAGTACAGGTGGATTAAGTATGACGCAGTAAAGAAAAAGTATTTTGTTCTTCGTCCGTTAAAGCTACTGATATGAAGCTCCCGCTACCTACTAAATCAAGAGAAAGAAAATCTGCTCGAGGATTTGTTATTAATGGATTTAATAATTGGAAGAAAGCTCACGAGAAGTTTCGCCATCATGAAGCTAGCCATTTTCACTTAGCCGCTAACGAAATGATTTTGACAAGCACGTCAAATTCTACAGTTTCCTGTAAACTTTCTACTAACATCTATAAGATATGAAAGACGCAAGAAAAACTCTTGACCCTATTTTTTCTAGTCTAATTTTTCTCGGATGTCTAGGCTTGGCCATCAAAGGCAAGAAAAAAGAATCTTCAAATCTATTCTAGCTCTTAGAACTGAGGTCTATGGATGTACCGGTTTTTAAAAAAATAAATGAATCGACCAGAGAAGTACAAGTAGTACTCCAGATGTCACAAATGAAATTATGGTGGATATTTCGTTAGTTATCCAACGTGAATTATAAAACACAATAAGGTGTTAAGATGGCAGCTTAAAGATGGCGATATAATTAACCACGTTGAAAAATTATTTAGTTTTTAAATCCATTCTTATAGTAGTAATGATTGAAAAGTACTTAAAATTGTACTTAAACAGAAAGTGTCTAATATATCTTTGATGGGCGGACATAAGAGTATAACTGCAAAAGTGTAACTTTTCAGGAGAGCAAAAAAACATTATTATGAGCCCAATTATTTTCCTACAGAAGTCATATTTTCAAAGTTGTTTATTTATGTTTTGAGTACTGGTGTAACTATACTGTTAATACAATTGATGCCGGCATACACAAGACACATTTTCTCATATAAATCGTTAAACGGTCAAAAATGCAGTTATACTGTTATGTCCGCCCATTAAAGATATTTATATTGTATTATTGAAATCGCACCTTGTTGATAGCAAATCAAAAAGATTATTATGGTAGTAACAAAATCAGACATCAATAAAATGTTGATAAAAATGTTCAGCGAATACAAAAAAGAAACTGAAATTAGGCTGAAGCAACGAGAAAAAACCTTCGTCGAGATTTTAAGCTCGAATTTAAAAATAATAAATGATCGGTTAAGCTAAATTGAAAACAAATCAGGGGAAAGTATAAACAAAATAAACAATTTAGAAAAATAACTTGATGAACTAAAAGATAAAAAGTCTAAACTTTCACGAACATTTAATTGACAAAAAAATTTATCGGTATGTAATAACTTAGAGAGCGAAAGCCCTATAAAAAATATTAGCGAGAAAAATAGGATATTAGAAGATCAATCATAATGAAATAACCTTAGAATAGAAGGTATTACCGAAAGTATAAACAAAACCTGGGATGAGACCGAAGATAAAGTTATAAAACTATTCTCTAATACTTCAATGATTTTTTTTTTTTTTTTTTAGGTGCCCCAAGAAGTCCTAACGGTCTTGTCACAGAACACCGCGGAAGTGCATTTAACCAGGAAGTTCACGCCTCCTTCCTTACCGTGACGCGAAAATATGTCTAGAGATCGTTTCGAACCTCGATCTCCTGCTTATAAAGCAAGCGTTCTAACCACTGCGCCACGGCCGCACAATGATACAGCAAATGAAGTTGAAATTGATAGAGCTTACCGCACAGGTTACAGAAAAAAAGGATGACCGATAACTATAATAATGAAACTTCTAAGATATAAAGATAAAGTTAAATTCTAAAAGAAGCTCATCGTCTAAAGGGACTAAATATCTACATTAATGAAGATTATTCTCGAGAGAAAGCAATTATAAGGAAGAGATTGTTTATTTAGGCAAAACAAAGAAGAGAACAGGGAGAAAATATCGGAATAAGGTACCATAAAATTATTAAACTAAAAAACGTATTTACCAAGAAAGATATAATGAAGTAAAAATATTTGTTATAGAAATTAATAGACATTCTATAGAAATTAATAGACATTCTATAAAAACTCTATAGAATTCTATAGAATTTCTATAGTAAAAATCTATCACGAAGAAAGAAACGTTGCAATGTATTTTATAAAAAGAAAGCAGTTTAAATTACTTTCTGAAAAGGATAACAATCCTTAATCCAATAGCCTGCGAGGGGCTAAAACTAAATCCAGATTGAAACAGATATTAAAACAGATAAATCAAGTTTTTCCTACGATAATGAGAATTGTGATATTATTATGAAATTTAAACTTTTAAAGTTATTTTTTAATGACAATTTATGTTTTCCTGTATGTTCAAATATTGTTACTTAAGTCGACCAGCTTTCATCTAGAAAAGTAAATGTGCATAAGTTACGCTTTACATGTCAAGCATAAAAATATATAAAAGAACTTATACATTCAATGAATGTTTGATATCAATAAAGTTAAAGGTCAAACAAAATTGAAATTATGAAATGGCCATACGTAGCAATAAAAATGCAATCAACAATATGAAAAATGCAATCAACAATATGAATATGCAAAAACAATATGAAGAAGTCGATTTTGGCAATATTATGTCATTTCACTGGGTTTGACGATTATAAGTACCGTTACTAGTTTTGTTCAACAGGTAATACAAGTTGGTGCAAATACAAGAGATTAGAAACTAGTGTGCCATACAGACCAAATATAATTTCCCCATGTGGATCCATTAGATACTTTGCCTCGTCTTTATAGAATTGTCTACTGATGAATTGTTAAAAGAATGTTTACACTGTTAAACTTAATATTCAAATGAGGCGCTCAATAATATAATTTGGAACAAATGTCCAAAACATATTTTTGTTAGTAGAACCATATTAGAACTTGGTGTTTATTCAACAATTCTGGAGTTTAATGAAGGGTAATTTGGAATAATAAGTCAGTCTTTAACCAATACGGAATTTTATGTTATCAGTCTTTAAACTTTCACGTCGCAGCGATAGTTATAGATTTTCTGTAGAAGCTTTTTAACAATAGTTTATTTTTAAAAATGACACTAATTTTTTCGTCTTTTTTCTTTACTTTAAACATCATAACTTGGCCAAAAATTTATCAATTTGCTTGAAATTTTCAGAAAATGTTTCTAATAATATTATCTAAAGGTAAAGCAGTTTTTTTTTTTGAATTTATATACGAAAATGTTAAAAAAAAAAAAATTGAAAAAAAAACAATCTTTTAACAAAATGTTCACAAAAATGAAACAAAAATGAGTTTTAGCTATTTTAATTTTTTTTTTTCGCATATTCTCTAGTACAGTATGTATAGAGAACATTTGTTAAATTTCATTCAAAATGAATTAGTTTTTCTTGAGATATTAGGTTTGAGGTTTGCCATGATTTTTCATCAAAATGTACTTATTTTTGCTGATTATGCATAACAAATTTGATAAAATTTTTAAATTTCTTTTAATTTTTAATTAAATTTTTTTTAATAGTTGATGTAAATTATAGTTTGTTTACAAATAAAATTAATTGTTATTTTTTTCAAAAACAAAAAACTTTTGGTGATGAACCACCTTAACTTATTGCCCCCCTTGAAAATTTGAGTACTTTCGGTGTAGTTAAGGCAATTTTAATATATTATAGCGTCTGTATAATATTTTGTTGACTACGACATATTTCCGTTAAATGATCAGGTCTGTGAATTATGAAAAGAAGAATAACCACAATCGCTCGTCGAAATTTTATTAAGATTTTAAATAAATATGTTTTTTAGGTGAAATGAACATTATAGTTTAACAATATGATATATTCTGATCGTTTATTGGCAATTTTTCTTAATTATATACTCTTTCTCGGTCGGGATTCTAGTATTTTTTATGAAAATTGATAGAAATATTGTGTTTTGACAGCTATATTTAGTTAATATACGTCAGAACCAATTAGAACTAGGATCAATAGTAAATTAAGGAACTTTTTCAAAAGATTCTTACTAAATTCATGTTAACCCCGATATATATATATATATATATATATATATATATATGTATATATATATAAATATATATATATATATATATATAAATATGTATATATATATATGTATATATATATATATATATATATATATATATATATATATATATATATATATATATATATATATATATATATATATATATATATATCGAATTGATGCGTTACGACCGTCACAAAAAAAATGCGAAAAAATAAGTTTTTCAAGGTTTTGTATTTAACTTTATAAAACTTAAAATTTAGTAAAAGTAAAGATACTGATATAAATTTTATCATAGTTTCAATTTTTTTCAAAAAAAGTGTTTTAGATCACCTTATCAAGATATTACAATTACGTTTATAGATAAGTTAGTATACAAAAAAATTTTTTTGCATGCTAACTTATCTATAAAAAAACAAAAACAAAAAAAACCCTCGTTAACCGATATTTGCCGATTGCCAACTATAGAACCAGTTTTGCCAACTCCAGTGTCCGATTGCCGACTAATAAACTTCGTAGGGGGGCTAGATACCCCTACGCCCTTCCCAACCCCCCCCCCCCCACCTCGGGACGGCCTTCTAAATCAGATGTTGAAAGATCGAAAGCTTTTAGAGCAGGAAACAGAAAAGTATCGATGGAAAAAGAAAGAAAGAGAAGTTATCAAAGGAGGCAGTTATTAACATAAAGTAAAGAAAACGAGGCAGTTATCAACACAAAGTAAAGAAAACGAGCAAAAAAAATCAAGCGACTCATTAATTAATTCTAATAAAAGAAATCAAGAAAAATTGATTCTAAATTTTTTTTTATCTAACCTATGTTCAGAACAGGGAGTATTAAGGGCATTAACTATTAAAAGTTTTGTAAAGTAATAAAGTATAAATAAATACAGCAGCCAGCCTTTGGTTGCCTATTCCAGTATCAAAACGAAGAGCCTTTGGTTGCCTAACCCACTATCGAAAAACTATAATTGAGAGCTTTGATAATGTTATAAACGAGCATTTTTTAAACATAATTTATACAAGTTTTTTAATCGTTTTTTTTTTTTTTTAGTCCAATAATTGTGTTTTTTTTGTTGGTGTTTTATAGTAATAGTTTTTTTATTACGACCGTCATTAAAAAAAAAACAACCACAACGTAAAAACACTCATAAAACTTCAAGTAAAAACTATGAAACTCGCATATAATAATATCAATATGTGCAAATACACACAAACCTTTTTTTTTTTACCATGCCGTTCGCTGCATCAAGTCCGACAAAGTTGCTTTGTTTAGAAGTGGTAAAAAGTAAACGA
The DNA here is from genome assembly GCF_038396675.1 of Hydra vulgaris. Taxonomy (NCBI): domain Eukaryota; kingdom Metazoa; phylum Cnidaria; class Hydrozoa; order Anthoathecata; family Hydridae; genus Hydra; species Hydra vulgaris. The sequence goes on along the minus strand of NC_088932.1, from coordinate 33,263,396 downwards.
TGCGACCTTCAAGCTACAAGTGTTAATTTTTGAAGTATGCTTAGGTCTTTATTGCTTTAACTTTTACATAATAAATTATATGAATGTATATCACATTTCTGGAAAGTTTTAAGTCATTTTCATTTTTGGTTCATTTTTAATAGCTTAAACTTTAAGCTATTAAAAATAAACCAAAAATGAAAATGACTTAAAACTTTTCAGAAATGTGATATGTATTCATATAATATAGCAAGAGTGATGCTTATAACATAATAGCAAGATAATATAGCGAGAGTGATGGTCGTAACATTTAACGCTCTTTAAGTTAAAGAGCGTCAAATGTTACGATCATCACTCTTGCGGAATTGCCCATATATGTATGGTTTTTTTTGTTATAACAAAATAAAACTGATTAAACAAAATAAATGTGATTATTTATCAATATAAGTCAATTATTGATATTTATTTTATATAAGTAATAATATTTTATATAATTATATATGAATAAAAGTCAATAATTTAAACATCTTTTTATTTTAAGCGTTCCAAAATTTTTTGCAAAGTTTCTAAACTTCTTTGCAAAAATTTGCATGTTATCCTTGCACCGGGGTCATGCTAATCTTCTCTGCATCGTTTCATTTTTAATATATGGGGTATTGTGGTTTATCCTCTTCTCGTTAATTGCCATATAGACGCCACATACCCGGGCAAGCGAAGACAAGTTCAGCTTGTGAAAGAGCATCATCACTCGACTTCTTCTGACTTTCTCAAGTGAAAGTCAGAAGAAGTCGAGTTAGAGAGATAGCATAGAGAAAGCGGACAGATATTGCACGAGATGTTAGAAAGTGCAATTCATACACTACACATAATTGGTTTAAGCAATTTAATGTGCATTAATGTTCAACTTTAATCTATGGGTAATTGTTATTTATCTTCCTCCGGCTAATTGCCATATAGGGGCCTCAATTTTAATATATGTGTTGCCGAAGCAACACGTTACAAAATAGATTAGGTTAAAAGCAAAGTTAAAAACTTTATCAATAATATACGCTTGTGGCGCAATTCAAGACATCACAAATAGATTGCCAGAAGGATTCAATATCTTGGTTTTGTTTGGCCAATTTACATTTAGTAAGTCATTTTGAATCAAATTATAATCGGCATTAAAGAAGTTACGTATACTTGATTTTTTACGACTTTTGGAATTCATCAAGATACAATTAAATTGGATAGTGCAGCGGTCACAAGTGCTGGTAAATGGGGCGCTAGTATCCACATTTTGAACCGTTTAAATATTGTTTGTTAAAATGAGGTCTAGCAGATTGTTAAGTTTAGTGGGGTCAGCTACAAGTTAGGGGAGAGCATTTTTACATAACAAGTTTCAACAAAAAAATCATGACACGCATCACCAAAATTAATAGGAATCGACCAGTTTATGCGTGGTAAGTTAAAATCACCTGTTATTTCACAAATAGATTCACACATTGACAGAAGTATGCAAAGAGACCTGCACATGGATTTGGTTTTAGAAATATTTGATGCTGCACAAGGAGGGTGGTAAACACACATATATCTTGTCTTACCAAGGTTTGGTGAAGCATTAACGTCGACGCAGGTAATTTCAGTATTATGAAGGTTGTTGGGAATTTCATCCCGAATCTGAACCGAATGGATATCACTGCGTACTAATATAAGTGAGCCATCACCTTTGCCTTCACGGTCATGTCGGAACAGGTTAAAACTGTTGCCGTTTAACAGTAATGTGTCAGGATTGGTATTGTTGAGCCAAGTCTCTGTAATAAGGACGATGTCAAGGTTTCCATATTGGAGTAGGTTGTGTAGATTTACTAATTTGTTGTTTAATGATCTTGCATTAAAATAAGCACATTTTAGGATTCTGGTAACAGGTTTTAAGGTGCGAGGTAAAAGTATGGTTTGGCGTCAATTTTGGGCGGGGCTTTTTTTTGCTTTTTAAAATTGTCTGGTGCTTTTTTAGCAGATTCAAAAACATATCTTTTTTGGGAGGTTGACTCGGTGACATTGATGCAGCAGATTTGACCAGTTCTGCGGTGTATAACATTTTGAAATGGTTAGTCAAGGAGTCTGGTTTCCTTTAATTCTTCATTTAGCGCTTTCATCCTATTATGCAGTTCAGCAAATTCGGTTTGCTGAGCTGGCGTTCTGTCTTCGCGTACAAAAAGGTCTTCAAATGAAATAGCTTTCTGACGACTGCATAACCGGAGCACCTGATTTTTTTCATTTTCGTTTTCGAGCGGTACTTTTATTAAGTTCAGTTCGTTTTTGTTGATTTTATTGGTTGTATGCAAGCGACAAACGGTTTTGATCTGGTTTACTACCCCACATGCGTTAAAAAAATCTGTGACGATAGCTTCGTCGTCTTTTGTGTCAAATTTTTTTAGGGCTTCAACGATTATATTAGATGCGCGATATATTCTATCTTTAGAATCTGCAGCAACCATATTTATTACTCTGTGAGATTCTATAGAAGATTTTTTTAAAACTGTGGCGTAAGATTTCAAAGGAACATTGCAGGTTATAATCTTAGCCTTCGAGTCGATTTTTCAAATCTAGGTTGAGTTTTGCGATAATAGCATCCTTTGCTGCAAGGTTGGTTTCAAGGATTTGAAATCGTATTTGAAGTCGTTTAATTTCGTTTCTAATGCAAGAAGCCTGTTTTCTAAAGCCTTGCGTTCTTTTGCAGTAACCATTTATATTTTTTGATTGACACAAAATGTGAAATATTAAAAATGTTGTGTTTTTTGTCTTATTGACACTATTTTATTATTATTGATGCAATTGATTACGTGAGGTCCGTACTTCTATAGCAGCAATAGTAATGATGTAATTAACTTTTACAATTTCTATTTAAATGACGTCAAAGTCGGATGTAATGGTTCGTTGCATACACAAATTTATTACTAAGTGTAGATATTTACAAAAAGATAAATTTTTTTTTAATTTTTTTGTAGATAGATAATTTTATACAGAAGAATAATTACTAACCAAAAACAAATACAAAAGAGTCCAATACCAACTTTCGTGAATTTTTATGTATAAAATTTATTCTTGCTGACAAAAATTTTATTCAATCAAGCAATTAAAAGATACTATATGAAAGCATAAATAAGAACGTCTTCACTCACGGAAGTCAAAACAAACAAAAACTTATGATATACATATCATCACTTCAAAGGATTTCGATGGGATTTTTCATCAACATTTGGGTCTCAAATTTTCAGAGTGTGCAGGGGGGATTACTAAGTAACAGGTAACCGTCATTTGATAAGTTTAAAGTTGATTTCATTCATTTTTAAAGTCTAAAATTATTAGTTGTAATGTTTTATAACAATATTACGATTTAATAGTAATTTGGTATGCGAAAGAAGATCTTTATGTTCTTGTTGCTAAAAATTTCAGTTGTTACAATTTTTTTATCACCATCAGAGTTTCTGAAAAAATTTAACAAAACATTCGGAAAGTTATTTGATTTTTGATTCAGATAATCACTTACTATTCCTCAATGATTATTATCGTTGCTGGATAACTCAGTTGGTTAGAGAGTCAAACAAAATGTTAAAACCCAGATCGTTGAGCTAACACACTGCTTGTAAGCATTTCGATACGCAAAAATATTGAATATTGCATTAGTTATGTGGTTATGTGGTCAATCAACAATGTGCATTTACGGCACCCGAAGAATTGGGGATGCTGATATTTCTAAATCGTATTTAGGATTTGTGTAACCTGTACACTTAATGTAAAATATAATTTAGATATATACGAAAAAGAACAACTCTAATAAATGACATCATAAAATGAAAATTTATTATTGACTGTTTGTAATAAAAACTATTTTTCAAATAATTCTTTTTTTAACGGGTACCCGCCCGTTTGTTTGAAGAATACCTGGGCAGGCATTTTGACGGCCTTACACCTAATGTAAAACAGTCATCATTTAAAGCATTGGTTACATGAGTTACTAACTCGGTCAAAGCGTACTCAGTTGAATAATTTTTTTAAGCTAAATTGCTTGTTGTACGACATTTACATGTTATTTACTGTCAAGTAGCTGTCAAGTCTATTATACATTATCGTTCGAGTAACTAAGAAAAGCATGGTATTAGTGATATTTGTCTGTAATTTGAACAATCCGTGTAATTTAAAAAAATTGATTAAACTGTCATTTCTCTACAGCCGTAAGCAGTGGTTAGAGTTCTGGCTCAAAACCAAGAGGTCCGAATTTCAACGCTGGCTCCAGCCCAATAAGCGACTTTAGTAAGAAAAGTAGCGTGAACCGAGGGAGTTAAAATGTTGATGGTGTTATTTTTTTGGAAACAAATCTGTTTTATGTCACTAGTAACATAAGCTAAGAAACAGTTGGAATATCATAAAGGCCTTATATTTTTTTTACGGGGATGGGAAAGAGAAGGAAAAAATAATCACGTGAGAATGCGTAGCATAAATTTTAGTTTGTCCGAAGCAAAACTGACCTTAAGCGCATGCCGAAAGTGCTTGGCCGGTTTACAAAAAACTTTAAATATTTATTTTAATTGATAACATTTAAAAATTTAAATTGATAATATTTGTTTCTAATAACCGAGCTAATCAATTTATACAAAATACAAAGAGCTAATTAATTTGAACAATTATATCCATTGACGATACAAAAAACAAAAATAAAAAACCATTTAATAGCATAGGTTTTGCCGACGTCACAAAATGCATTTTTTTGCATGATTATTTGGGTTTTTTAATTGTTTGTCCGCATATTGATCCCGTAATCACTTGCGCTTCATAAAGTGTTTATATTTATAGATTATTTGGTCCTAAAAAGACGTCTTTTGAACGTTCAAAAGAGTTCAGAACTTTTGAACGTTCAAAAGAGTTCAGAACGTTATTTGAATGATAATATGTCTTTTTAGAACCAAATGCCGGTTGGGAATACGTGAATCACACAAAGCAAGTCATTTAAATTAAAACTTTAATTAAACAGACCTAATGCATTTGAAGTTTAGAAATTATTGCGTCAATGTAAATTAAATTTTCGTGGCTCTGCTCCTGGCTTGTGAACTATTATTGTGTTAGCGGCTGCAAAAGCTGTTCTTATGCTTTGGATAGGTATCTAGGTGTAACAGTGTGTGAGTTAGAGTGTGTTAGACATGTAGATTATATATAATTATATATATTTTTATAATTTCATATATTTTTTTGTTATCTAGACTTTGAATTTATAAGTCAACGGATTTTACATGTTGTTAAGGATTTTATTATGTTATACGAACACAAAATATAAAAAAGAAAAAAATTAGAAACTTTGAAAATACCCGTTAAAATTAATTAATGTTAAAATTTGTTAATGTTCAAGTTTTTTTATTAGTATATTATGATTAACGGTGTCGAAAGCTTTTAACAGATCAATGCAAACTCCTAAGGTAAAGTAGTTACGACTGAATGCACTTGATATTTGATTTACTAGTTCAATCACTGCATGCTCCGTTGAATTTTTTTTTTGAAACCATTGTTTTGAATTGTTTTGAATACAGCATGTCGTTTTCTGATAAGTGATTAAAAAGCCTATCGTACATTATTCCCTCAAGTGATTTTGAAAAACAAGGTAAAATAGATATAGGCCTTTGATTAGAGATATTTGAGTCATCTCCGGACTTAAATATCGGCGTGATTCGTGCAATTTTTAGCTTTTCAAGGACGATACCTGTTTTAAATGAAAGATTAAAAATGTGAAATAACGAGGGTTCTATTATATTATATACTGATTTTACAACATTAACGTTAATTTTATTAAATCCAGCACTTTTGTTAGTTTTAAGTTAAAAAAAAGGCGGTTTGCAATTCAATTAGTTTTAAATTAGATTTATTCATAACTTTATCGTAATTTTTTAAATAAGATTCAAATGGTGTTGAATTCATAGGAATTTTTGATGCCAAATTCGGACCAGTATTAGTAAAGAAGCTGTTTAGTTTTTCAGCAATAATTGATTTATCATAAACTGTGTTTTTATTAATTATTTTTTTGGCACAATGTTTCTCGCATAATTATTTTTTCCTATTATTGTATATATATATATATATACTATATATAATAATATATAATATATATGTATATATATATATATATATATATATATATATATATATATATATATATATATATATATATATATATATATGGCAAATTTTAAAGTTTGTGGAAAAACTTATTCAAGAAAAGGATTGCATTACTGAAGCAGCGCATGACATCACTAAAGATTTTGAAAGAATTAAACTTCTTTTAAAGTGCCACCCATCGACACACGGGAGATGTAATTCATGAAAAATTTAATGAGATGCTACTAGAATGGCATATAACCCCCCAAAAAATTCACTGTTTTATTTGTGACTATGGATCCCATATGATACGTGCTGATTTCTGATTCTTGATGCCAATTGTGACGTACATCAATTACAACTTTGTGTAAGAACTATGTTAGATTCTATTGAAGAAATCAAAAAAAAAATTATCGAAGTACGAAAATATTTCTACGAACTCCGAAAAATTCAAAAGGAGCAACTCATCTAAAAAGCATTAAGGGTGGTGCAAGAGTGTAATACGCGTTAAGAAATTTACATTTGTTCATAATACTTTTTTATTTTTTCAAAACTTACGACTTTGGATATTGTTTTACTTTCATTTACAGGTAAAACAGCACTTTCTACATGCTGGAAAAAATGATTCAAATAAAAGATTCGTTGCGTCTGTATCCTTGTAAACACAAATATTTCCTGAAGAATGGCTGCATAATAATAAATTTGTGTCTATTCTTTAACCTTTTGAATAGGTTATCAGAAATATGAGTGAGAGTACTACCAGCATTTCATCAGTAATTCCACTAATAAGCAATCTAAAACACCATTACAACTGGAAGAAAGTAAACCAGACACAAATGAAATATTTAAAATTGCATTAAAATATACCATTGAACAACTAAATTCAAGATTTGCGGACCTTTATTTTAACAATTATTTTTTAATTGCTAGATATTTAGATCCTCGTTGCAAAACAAAATTTTTTGACGAAGCAAATATAAAACATGTTGAATCTGAATTAGTAAGTTTACTTGGCAGAATAATACAAATAACTCTGTAAATCATGTAGAAGGTAAAAATGCTGAGGCTCCGGCTAAAAAATGGACAAAGCAATCATCCCCATCAGCAAATAAACCGGAAACAAATGTCACATCTATTTTACCAAATATATTGATGAGTATCAATGATGAGAATGTTAACACTGCGACGAACACCTAAGTTTTTTATAAACTTATTGTATGGAAGTCATTTCTTAATTAATGCAACAAAAAAAAAACTAATTCTAATGAGTGAAAATCCCTTGCTATGGTGGAGAAAAAATAAAATATTTAAAACACTGTATTCTATTGCTCACCAATATCTGTTGTATCCACAATGCTCGGTGGCAAGTGAGCAACTTTTTAGCGGTGCTGGCCTAATATATGATCCACTGAGAAATAGGCTTGGTGGGGAAAAGGCTGCTAAGCTTTTGTTTAATAAGTATGATTTGCTACTTTTAGAGTCTCATAAATTGATTTAAAATTGTTATTTATACTTGACTAGAAAAAATACTTATTAGTGAGTTATTTTTTATTATTTTATGAGTCTTTTGAAAGCAATTTTTTTTTGTACTCTAAATCCGATTTTGTACTCTAAATCCGATTTGTACTCTAAATCCGATTTTGTACTCTAAATTCGACAAATTAAATTTAAAACCTTCAGTTCCGACTCCGATAAAGTCACCTCTGTAACATCCCTAATTTATAGGTTCTAGTGACAACAAAAGTTTTTTTTTAAATACGATCCTTTAGTTGCACTATTGGAACTAAAAGTTTTACAATACTTTAAAAACTTTTAGATTCATAGATTCAAGCGACAATAATAGTTTTTTTTAAATGCGCTAAAATTTTAGCAAATTTAACCCAGTTTGTAGAATAATGTTGTTAATCATATGTCAAAAATTCATATCATATATGCTTTCAGTTACTTAGTATGGCCTAGAGAGCCTATATACTCAGAGAGCAGACATACCGAAAACTGCGGCTATGTTTTTGCCAAATTAGCTCGTGACAAATGAATTTAAGTAAGAATAATTGTAATACGCAATATTTTAAACGAAAATTTGTTTTAAAAATTTAAATCTTATTTATTTTTTTTACAGTTTTTTTTTAAAATTATTTATTAACAAGAATTTGTTTCGCAAATAAATTCTTTACAAAAAGCCGTCAAAAAACTTGTAATTTATAAGTAACTTAACAAAAGTTTAGACCTGACAAAAGTTTTATAATTTTTTTATAAATTAGCTTAAGTTAAATCTAAACTTTCAAAGCCAATGCGTGCATTGCCATAATCTTTAACTTCATTTTTTTTCTCTTAAGGCTAAATATTTTAAACCTGCTTTCAAGCTTTGATTAAAATTAATGAAAATTAGGATAAAAGCTAGACTTTTAATTTGTTCATCGATTGACTTTCAATTAAAGTATAGAATTACAATTCTTTTTGGAAAAAAGTTAAGGTTAAAATTATCTAAATATTTATTCCACTTAAAAAAAAAAAAAGAAAAAAAAAAGAGGCAAATTTTGTTTCATTAGCGGAAAATAAATTTCCCACATTGTGCTGTTTGTATGTAAAAAACATTGCATCAGCATTTAATCTATTTTTAAAAAATTGAGATTCAAAACAAATTAGGAGAATTCTTTAAATTTCTTTAACTCTAGAAGTTGTATATATCCCGCATTATAAAAAAACAGTTTTGCTAAGAATTACTCAAGATTAAACTTGACGATTTATCCAAATCTTTGAGTAAAACAATGTGCTTTTTTTTGTGTGGATGTGCACCTTGCTATTAAATCAAGAAAACACGATAAGAATTGGTCATCATACTATGATATCATAACTGCACTTTGACAGTTTTTTTAAGAGTTGAGCAACACAAATAAGTTCAAATCATTTTTGTATTGAAAAGCTGTAGGAATTACTTGTTTTGCGGTCGTACCAGTTTATTTTTTAAGTAATTCTGGGTAAATCGCAATTTCATATCAAAAGTTTTTTTTTCATGCAACTTAATTTGCAGTATTTAGTTGTTGACAAAATAACACCAGATGGAATAAGTTTCGACCTTAATTTTCTACTTTAGCTCAATACATGTAATCCAAATAATTGACCGATACAAAACGATCACACGGGTTAGCTGATGTCGATAATTTTATTCAGTAACCATGACAACTATTAAATTTATTTTTCACATTTAAAAATCCTGTTAGCTAGTTGTTTCTCAGCATAATTAAAAGCTTTTTTAATAATTTCTTTTTGAGCAGTCTTACACCTTAATAAGTTAATTTTTGATACTTCATTAATGGCATTCCTAAATTTATTTTAGAGGATGCGTTTTTAATAATTCATTAGCCGCGATTTTTTAATCATTCCAATGTCATTCAAGAAATTGCATTTATTATGTCAATGTCATTCAAGAAATTGCATTATTTCGACGTAAATACCAAATAATTAAAAAAAAAACGCCTATGACGTCTTAAACATTGAACTTGAAATTAAATCGTATTCAAATCGAAAACCGCAATCCAATCACGGATACAATTTTACAATTAGAGACCAATACGAGAATAATTTCACTGGTATCACTCACTACCGCTCTTTAAGAGCCCTATTATTTTTGTTACATTGACTCCACACTTTCTTTACCAAAACATCAAGACTATTATTCTTAAAAACAACTGTGGATAAAAATAATAACAACAACGATAGTAATAAAAATAATAGTACTGAATGTAGCGCTACTTCACTTCATATACTGCTCTGCGTTAAACTTTTTAATCACCAAGTACCAAAAAGTAAAAAACACTTAAGCTACATTTAAAGCAAATAAAATAAGAGCAAATATAGTTAAATACAATATTTAAAGTACAAATCGACACAAGAAAAATATCGATACAAAATATTAGAAGTACAAGAAAACTCTTATTGTTCTTAAAAATAGCAAATAATGATAATACTTAATTATTCAAAATATGTTTATACTAAATAAACGCTATTAGGATTATTACCCAGGAGGCCACTGCATCTGTCTCCCTCCAAGAACGTGAATATGCAAATGATATACAGATTGAGCGCCGTTCTTTCCATTGTTTATAACAAGACGATATCCATCATCTGCAAGTCCTTGTTCTTGAGCACATTTCTGGGCAACAAGCAACAAATGACCTAATAGAAAGCAATCTTCTTGTTTAGCATCTTGTAGTGTTGGAATTGGGACTCGTGGTATAACTAAAAAATGCACTGGAGCCTGTGGCATAACATCGTGAAATGCTATGCATTGATCATCTTCATAGAATATTTTTGCTGGTATTTCTTTTCGTAAAATTTTTGAAAAAATGGAATCAGCTTGAACATGATTACCATATTTATTGCGTGCATCTGCTGCTAACACAGCTTGATCAACCTACAGATAAATTATAATAACTAATTTATTTGGTTTTTTCGGTTTACCCGGTTCTTTTTTTTAAATAAAACTATTTGAGCACTTTGCAATTTTTTAGTTTTTGTTGAATAACTTAAATTATTATTGAATAACTTTTGTTGAATAACTTTACAAACTTTCTTTAATGGGCTAAAATTTTTACCAAATGTGAAATGTTACATTATTTCAAATCAAAATACGAAACACAAAAAATTTAATGGTAAATTTAAATTTATTACTATTTTTTGAAAAGACTTTCAAAAAATTAACAATTTAAAAAAAAAAAACTGAAAATTTTCCTTAAAACTCATAAAATAAAAATTTTCAATAAAATAGTATTTGCCATAGTATGCCACCAAATAAATTAATATTTATTAGCCTAGTAATTAGTATTTATTAGCCTTTAAAACAGCATCACCACACTGTTCTCCAAATTGACCACCAGGTTAAAACTCTCCCCACTCCAAATTTTTTTGCCTTTTATCAATCATATGCAATAGTAAACACAATTTATGTTGCCAAAAAAATCTGAACTAAGTGCTAAGTATGTAAATTTTAAAAATTAAAACATATCATTTTTTGCTTTTTTTTTAACTATATTTTAAATATAGTCAGCCATTATGGCATTCAAAATAAATTATTTACGGCTTCTTTCCAGATATAATTATTATTTTCCAACATGGCGACAGAATTTAAAATGTGTACTTGTGCAGTTTGCTTGACAAATGAAGGTATTAGATCAAAATGTCTAACGCTTATAACACCCTCAGTATGCAAAAATATTCAAGAATACATTTGGCCAAACTTTGATATTGATCTTGATGTTTGTCCTTCAGTAGTTTGTTCCAACTGCAGAAGAAACTTGTTTAGTCTAAACAAAGGAGAAACTGCATATCTTTCCAACTGGTTAGAGAGTATATCAAAGGTACTTTTATATACTCTCTAACTATTATATATATATATATAATATATATATATATATATATATATATATATATATATAATATATATATATATATATATATATATATATAATATATATATATATATATATATATATATATTATATATATATATATATATATATATATAATATATATATATATATATATATATATATATATATATATATATATATATATATATATAAGTAATAATTAACTCATATAAAAGTACCTTTGAGTCGCTTGGAGAGAAAAATGCAGAACAAATAGTTTCTGGATTATTAAAATGCAAAATGGAACATGAAAACATTGTAAGCGGAGAGCAGTTCATATTGTCTACGGGTGGAAATCTTCTCTCGGTTACAGTTGGAGTTAAAAAAATTAAGTCAAAAAGAAAGAAAGTAAACCAGATCTCACTCCAAACTATTATGGAGCTATTGAATGAATTAGAACTTTCTAAAAACAAAACAAAAAAATACTTTACGGAGGAACGTAACTGGTGTTGTAGAATCAAGTATTAATATTAAAATGACTGAATTAGAGGAAACTCTTGATTCTTTATATGAATGCAAAACAGAGGAACTGGTTGACGGAGATCAGACAGTTTTAAGAGATATAGTTTATGTAAAAAATACAACAGATTTTATTAAATTTATAACAGAAAAAAGAGGTATCGATAATCTTAATGCAATGGTAAGAATTTCTATAGATGGTGGTCAAAACTTTTTAAAAGTTATCATTAATGTTTTTGATCCAAAAAATCACTATTCTTCATCTGAAATATATGAAGATTCTAGCGTAAAGCATTGTTATATTCTTGCCATTGTGGAATTGGTTTTAGAGGATAATGGCAATCTCCAAAAATTATTAGCTCCTCTAAAACTTGAAGAAGTAAATTTTAGTCTTGCATTTGATTTAAAGTGTGCAAACAGTATTTTTGGACTATCAGGTCAATCTGGTAAATATGCCTGTTTGTATTGTGAAGGAGAATGCTCTCTAGAAACAGGAAAACTTAGAACTTTAGGCTCCATAGACCTGTGTTATGATCAATATGTATGCGATGGGAAAAAAAGATTGAAAATGCAGGAATACAAAAATGTTATCAATCCTCGTTTAATTTACTTACAAGAAGGACAAGAAACTCTTCTTGAACACATTGTTCCTCCACCTGTGCTTCACATTTTGATGGGAGTTGTAGATAAATGTGTTTGGCCACCTTTTAAAAATTGGTTGAAACACATTACATACTAATGAGAGGGTATCATGGTGTAAGTTTAGATGGAAACAATGCAAATAGATTAATGTCCTTGTTAGATGTCACCTTTGCTGCAGCAAATTAATATTTTAATGATAGGTAATTGTTTGCGTAAATTTTTATTAATAAAATCAGCAGCGTTTGGTTTGGAACTGGGTATAGATATTTCTGTTAAAATTGAAGACTTCAAAAGTTCATTTTTTTATCTTCAACTGTATACCAAAGATGTTTTTGATTACAATTTAACAGTTTCATGTAAAATTCATATTTTAGTGTGTCACATTCTCCCTTTTGTAGAACACAATAATACTAGCTTAGGTAACTATGCAGAACAATGTGGTGAAGCTGTTCATCACAAATTTAAAAAAACTTGGGTGAATTATAAAAGAACTATTGGACACAAAAATTATGCAGAAAAGCTAAAATCTGCTGTAGTAAATTTCAATTTAAACAAACAATAGTGAAAATATCATGCTATAAATATATTTATTATGTGTTCTTTTTTTTTTAAATATAATAGATAAATATTGTGTTATTTTGACAACCATAATGGCTGACTTTATTTTAACTTTAAAAGAAAAAAAATGACGTGTTTTAATTTTTAAATTTTACATACTTAGCACTTAATTCAGATTTTTTTGGCAACATAAATTGTGTTTACTATTGCATATGATTGACATAATGCAAAAAAATTGGGAGTGGGGAGAGTTTCAACCTGGTGGTCAATTTGGAGTACAGTGACCAGTGACCCCACAAATAGAACTAAAGTAACTAAATTTTTTAATAAAAATATATTGTTTTAAATAAATAAGGAACGCTTTTAAAATCCCAAAACAGCAAACTTCATGCATATTACAATTAACAAATCTCAGCAAATAATAAAAACAAAATTACAATGAATAAATGTCAACCTAACAAGACAAACTTAATATGATGATTCTTTGTTTAAAACAACATAGTTCTTTGTATGTCGTAACTTGAAAGTTTTCAGTCGTTTTTGATAAAAAAATATGGGAAGTATATTGTGATGATAACACTCAATTTCAATAAAGTAATGCAGTAAAGCATGAAAGTATTAAATATGGAAGTCAAACAAACTTTATCTTTAATTAAATTTAAAAAAAGCCATTGAACAGTATTGTCAAAAGAACTTTTTAATTGACCTATTTGAAATGATTTTAGATATTGACGAAAGTTCAAAAAATAAAACATAATAATCAACATTTCATATTTGTTAAGCAAATCATAATTTCAAAATACATGTTAAATAAGCAAGAGACATCTTTGGCTTCAAAGAACACTTAAAAAATATGTTATTAGACACTTTTCTTAAATTTCTAAATTCTGTCTCAAGTAATTCTGTAGCAAACTTTCCTAACAACAAATTTGTAACAAAAGTGTTTCTCTTAATAGCGTTTTAATCAGCTAGACTATTTCTTCACATGCATATCTTGTGAAATGCCTTGTGACACGTGTTGATATTTTATGCATATTTTCTGATTTTTTTTTCATACATAATGCTGTATCACTAAAATCCAAAACAAACTTTTTTTGTTTATTATTTAGCTCTCTGAGGAAGCATGTTGATTAAACCTGAAATATATGCCTACACTTTTTACATTAAAAGCTTTGGATTATGTGATAGCAAGTTTAATAAAATCCCAAATCTTGTTAACGTTTGAGATTTTAGAAGTTTCAGGGTGATTAAGAAGAGAATTGCAACTAATGTCAGAAATAAAAATTCAAAGTCAAACACCAAAAGAGTTCCATCTGAAGCTAATCAAGGTTTTTCATAAAATGTTACATATTTATCACGTATAATTGCCTTTGCTTTGCTATTTGACTCTCTTACTGATTCTAGAGTTAAATCAATTTAATCACATAAAAATTAGGAATTTATTTGTTTACAGGTTTTTACAGCATTTTCTTAAGAAATTAAGGACCATCAAACATACAGCTTGTATTACAAGTTATCATAACATCTAAAGCACTTTTTGAAAGAGAACTCATATCATTGGTTTTCCAAAAACAGCAACTTCCTGATACAATAACATATTTGTAACAACTAACCTAATCGTTTTTTAGTTATAAAATTGAAAAAATTTTATATTATAAAATGGAATTCTTGTTTCCTAAACTACGTGAAGCCATTTCACAACTTGAGTGTAACATTTTTATATAAAACACATTATGCTTTATGTACATTCATTGACTGAACTAATTAGATTAGCCTCAGTAAGGGTATGTACAAAACACTTTTTTATGGAATGGATAGCACAGATTGTACATATGTCAAGAAAAATACAAGCTTTTTTTTATTGCAGATTCATTAACGTCAATAATAATGTCATCGACTGAGGATTGTGCTTTAGAAAGCAAGTATATAAATACATACAAGATTTATGAACAAAATTTGTTTTTCATTATTAACCTTACTCTGAAGCACTACATTTTATACTTCAGTAAATCTTTGCAAAAAGCTTCTTTCTTTTTAAAATCATCAAGATTTGTTACTGATAATTCTAGCAAACAATAAATATGATGAAATTTTTCTTCATTTCTTTGAATATAATTAATATGAACTGCTTCACTTTTCAAAAGGAAAAAAATTTTAAAATATTTTTGTTTGAAACAGAAATTGTCTTCTGTTAGAAAAAAAAAGCAAAAAATATTTTTAAATTTAAACACATTCTTGAGATTTCTCTTAGTTATCATGTTGCTGACCCTAATATTAATTGAAAAGCTGTGGTATAGGCAAATTACATAGAAGAAAAAAAACTTTAATATAAAACCAACAACTCTATTGTATGCAAGGTTAAAAAAAGCTCATAGACCTAATTTTTTAAAACAATGAATGATTATCTCTATTTTAAACTTTTAAACTCCACATCAAAATGACTCTTTCTGTAAGATACAGAAAGTATTACATTTTTTATTTATTTATTATTTTTTTTATAGTTTGAACAGGTGAGATTTACTATGATAAAGGTAACTTACCTTAGACAAGGAAAACTCTCATATAAAACTTCTAACTTATTTATATGTAAGGGTAGAAGGAGCTTGCAAATTTTAGATAATAATATCTTCTCAGCAGAACTATTTTAATACAAATACTCAGTCATGATACAGGTTAACACCAGCATAAGCACCCGGTTTAATATTGCTTTAATCCTTTGTAATGTCATATTTAAGCAAATAACATCATAAAAAACGTTTGTTTTGTTTTATTACTAAAGTTAAAATTTTTGACAATTTATTTCAATTTTTTATTGTTTGTTACATTATTTATATTATCAAAATACTCTATCTTATTAGATCAGATATCTTTTAAAAATTATGGAAGTTGACTTTTTTTTTAATACTGCGTACTTTACATACATTCATACTTTAAAGAATCTTCAATAAATATTATTTTGGATTACTTACTTCCGAAGACATTAATGTTCGAAACGTGTATAGAGCACGAAAGGGTATATTTGCACTCGCTGAGGTATGTTTACCAATAACTATTGCAATTTTTACAACACGCAAAATGGCTGAAAAAGATCCCATCTTTAATTCCTAATATTAGGACATTTTCAACACGAAAACTCGTTTATGTTTTGTTTATTATTTTCATAAAAAAAAATAGGGATCTCCAATTTACTCTCATTTTATCTAATAAATTCTAATCTATTTTGTAAGCAATTCTAAATTCTAATAATAAATTTTAATCTATTTTGTAAGCAAAAAAATGGTATGCATTAGTAATGTTATTAAAGAATAAATTAAAATTGAAGCGGAATCACGCACGGAACCGAAAAAATCAAATTTTAGTTACTAGATAAATAAACTTTAGTTCCTGGGAATATATAAGTAAGATAAGTAATGTAAGATTTCCAGAAAGTAAGAACTTTCTGGAAATCTTACATTAGTAAGATTTCCAGAAATCTTACATCAGTAAGATTTCCAGAAAGTTACATGGTTGTACTACTATCATAGATTTAAAGCAATCGTTTAAATACAATTCATGAATGATTACGCGTGGAAGTTGCGAATTTGTTGATTTCATGTAGTTTTTTTTATGAAGTTCCATTGCTTGAGAGTATTTCAAATGAAATATTATATTTCTACAACTCATGCTTAATGTTTTTTTGATGAGAAACATCAGTCATCAAGTATTTCTAGCTAAAGTATAGTGTTTTGAAAATTATTGTATATTTTTCAAACTATTGCGACATTAACACGCAAAATAAATAAAATGATAAAAAAATATATATTTAATTTATTCAGATAGCCTAAATAATAATAAAAATATTTTTGTTGTAATTTTTCTTTAAGAAAACCATAATAGTATGCATATTGCTTTAAATCCCAACTTTTTATTAATATTTATTTGCCTTCAATAAAAAATAACAGTTACAGATAGCTTTATTACAAATATAATCGGCTGGACTTCCAGAGGATCATACGATTTTATCGCGAAGCCCTTTACAATATCAAATATAATAATAATAATAATAAAATCTAATTAACCAATAAAAATAAATTAAGATTAACTATATATAATTGTACATTTAAAATATAAATATACTGGATAAAATATATGATATCAGTATAAATCCTAGTATCAACTGGATGTAAAAAAAATAGTTCACTACTTATAAAAGCTTTGCTTGGACCAAAAGGTTATAAAGCAGTTTTTGTTTGTTAAAATAACAACAAATTATGAAATGATTTGAATTTAACTGTGTGTATATTTAAACGACCAAGCTTGTTTTTTCATTAAAAAATATTTATCCAAGTGTCATAAAATTATTCTAATACCACAAGCAAGGATATACCAAAAATCTATCGTATATTATGGTTTTCTGTTACATGTTATCAGTGTGTCTTTTTCAAAATTAAATAACTTTAAAGCCTATGACATAAACGGCTTGGGCAGGATCGCAAACTGGCCAACAAATTGTTAACAACGAGTTGTAATTGGCAAGCATAAATCTATTTGGAAACATGTAACAACTGGGGTACCCCAGGGCTCTGTGCTTGGTCCGCTTTATTTATCTTATATATAAACGATCTGCCAGACTATATTACTCATCACATAAAGATTTATGCCGACGATTGCAAAATACTCGCAGTTCTAAAATCTGAGGAGGACAAAAGAACTTTGCAAATTGATATAAATAATTTAATAGGTTGGTCGCATAAATGGAACATGTCTCTTAAATTCGGTAAGTGTAAAGTTACGCACGTCGGGCGTGGTAACTCCAAATCTATTCAAAAATATTCGATGCTTGACTTGAGTGAAAACAGAATTCAACTGGGGGTCAATAAACAAAAACGTGATCTGGGAATACTTCTATCAGACGATCTCAAAGTAAGCTACAAGTTGTATCAGCAGCAGCAAGAGGCAACAGTAAACTTGGTAAACTAAAGAAAATATTCAGAAGTTGTGGACTCTTTTCGTGGAAAGAACTCTACAAAACTTATATAAGACCTCAGTTTTAATTTGCTATCCAGGTTTGGTCACCACACTATTCTAGAGCAAGTACTGCATAAAGCAACTAAAACAGTTACGGAAATAAAGCACTTGGCATATGAAGAAAGACTCCGTCGTCTTAGCTTAACTACACTTAAAGAAAGGAGAGTTCAAGGTGATTTGGTTCATCATTTTAAGCTTTCAAAAGGTATTGATCAAATCATTTTTGAGAACCCTCAAGTCTACGCACCATTGATTTCCAAATACAATTTGCGTAGACAAAAATTCAATTTCTTCACTAATTGCATTGTCAATATATGGAATACGTTACCTTTAGAAGCCATAAGTGCTGAATCAGTCAACTCGTTTTAAGATAGTGCTTACAAATTGAAATTCAATATATATGAATGATTGGACACACAAGTGTCTTTTCTTTCGGCATGGAAGTGCATGGTGTAGCACTTTCTGATCAAAATATACAAATGTAATCCATGTATATAAAATTAATTTCTAAAATACATAAGCTCAAACTCATTCATTTATCTCTTTAAAATTGTATGCACACAAAGAAAAATTTTATAAAGAAGGAGGCATGCTTTGTTGCCTGCCATATTTTTATAAAATCAAACTGTGGCTTTATTTTGTAATGCAGTCAATTTTACCAGCTTTTTAAAATTTTCAAGAACAAGAACTTCAATATTTAAATATGTATTTAATTACCATTAAAACCCTTTACTTAAAGGCATTTTTTGTAACGCGGCTTAAATTTTGCGAAAATTGTAACTCGCTTTACAGATTCAAATAATCCCTGTTTCAGTTAACATTAGGTTAAAGTAAAAAAGTTTCTGATTTTACAATGGTCTTACAATGTTTATAATTTATAAAAAACATCCCTGAAATATTTTTTTCAGATATTTTTTTATAAAATATAACAATAAATTACTAAAATTCAGCCGAGTCGATTGTTTGCCGCATTTATTTAAAAATTAAGGAAGGTCTTACTTATATCATTAAATATCATACTTATATCATTAAATATCATAAGATTAAATATTTTATTGGTGTTTATGTTCTTTTTACTGAACAAAATTATCTCTAATATTTCAAAAGTTATAAAGGTATTAATAACACCCCTTCAGCAAATATTTTCACAAAAAAAAAACAAGAAAACGTTAAACTCACATGAAACAGTCGTGCATAAAGATTAACACGTTTGACATATAGAGACCAAAAAATATCATGCTTTTTACTTTTACCTGGGTCTACAAAATGTGTGGACACAGACACTGCTAACAAATTATGAATTGATAAACATTATTTAAATACTTTGAGCACAAGCTCAAAGTATTTTCACTTTTTAATAAACCTGTAAAAAAAGACAACAAAATTTTTTAATGCTCAAAGAAAGAGATCCAACACCAGACTTAAAATAAAAAAAGTTCGAATAATGAGTTAACTCATCAAAATATCTTTTATATTAGGATTGTCGTGTAAACTTAAAAGTTGGTTTTATTTGTGGACGGTACATTTCTGTCAGTCCGTCAATAGTTAGAATTGTATGTCCTTAGGACGTTAGTTTTACACAGTTTAAACTGCATGAAAATAGACGTCCGTTGGACTGCATTATAGATGTATAAAAATACCGTCCGTTAATAAAAACCAAAGGGTATAGTTCAAGTGAAATTAAAAGTTTGCGGCCGCCATATTGTATGGTAAACAAACCGTGCATTAACATTTTCGTATTTGTGCATTAACATTTTCGCATTTTTCATGGTTGTTTTTGTACATATATATATATATATATATATATATATATATATATATATATATATATATATATATATATATATATATACAGCTATAGTATCTATAGTATATATACACCTATAGTATCATTTACGGGGACAGATTTTACAAAAAAACAAATGCTTACGGGGACATTAGCATTATCGGGGACATTTTAGTGTACTCGTTAATTTTTTGTCCCGTAAGCATCGTTTTATTGTAAAAAAATGTCCCCGTAAGCAACTTTTATAGAAAACGAAAAGTATATACATCGACTATCAAATAGCCTGACTCGCAGTGGAGTACTGATTTGTTTTGAGTCTGCATCAAGGTCAGGCTTAGGGTTAGGGTTTCGGCATGGTTTAAATATGGCTTTACTAATGTAATTAATTGTTTTGGTAAATAGATGAAAATAAAATTGAAATATTATACATAGTAAAAAAATAAAAATAACAAAAATAAATATAAAAAAATAAAGTTAAATATTATACATACATATATATATATATATATATATATATATATATATATATATATATATATATATATATATATATATATATATATATATATATATATATGTATGTATGTATATATGATTTCATAAATAGTTTTTTATATAAATTTTTTTTTGTATAAAACAGTTGCAACATCAGTTGTAAAATAATTTGTTTTTTAAAAGGGAAACCCTGCTTTGTAAAAATATTTTCTTTTCTTTATAACTTTGTTTGCTGGTGATACAGATCTTATAGATATATCTATAAGATCTGTATCACCAGCAAACAAAGTTATAAAGAAAAGAAAAAAATACTATAGCATTTGAGTGTAAATGGTTTGGTCATTATTACCAGTAGTGCTTAGTGGTGAAATTATCGAAGAAAATAGCTATTTTAAATAAAAGCTTCAGCAAGGTAAAGCAAATGATGTCAAGAATTTACTGCCTATATTACTGTTTTTGCATGATATAATAATGGCCGAATAAAATAATTTTTTTTTAAACAAAAGAAATCGGCTTCACTTGCAGTTTATAAAAATATCCCCGGAGTTAGACATCTTGTTATATATTATACGTCATTGATATATATATATATATATATATATATATATATATATATATATATATATATATATATATATATATATATATATACACTCCTAGTCAAGGTATGATCGTCCGTAAGACGTTGGACATGCGTCCATTAGAAATCTCTAGTGACGTCGTAGTTACGTGTATACTTTGTCTTTTTTGGACGGACGAAACGCATTTAAATTGGTACGTCCCTTAGACGTCTCCTTTTCGTCCAATTGAGACGTCTCCTGGCCCAAAATGGACGTCGATATGGACGTCCCTTTGCCCACTGGGTCACTGCAAACGGAAATTTGTATTTAAATAAATCGTAATTTGATCTAAAATCATTCAACTTGAATCTCATAATGTGTCTGCTTCGTTTAGCTATAAGGGTTCTATTTTGTAAGTCTTTAGAATCATACCAAGTAAACATAAAGACGTTTAAAAGACGCCTAACAGATATTTTTTAAGAAGTCTTAAATGCCCCTCCTCCCCTCCTCATTTATACATAAATATATGAAAAAACTTGTGAATTAAGCTCTTTTTTTGTTGTTAAGTTTCCAGCATTTTTTTTAGCATTAAAGAAGTTTTGAAAACGATAAGTTATTGCATTAATATACGCCTTCTTCTCCCTAAAATCAGTTTACGCCAACCAGTAACAATATGGTTTTTAAATCATAAATATTTTACGATGGTTCATTAGTTTGTACCATATAACAATACTTTTTTTTATTACCCTATTTAAAAATTAATATTTAATTTTGTTATGCTAAAACTCTATTTGACTATTATAAAACTCATAATTTTTTTATTGGTCAGTTACAATCTTTATTACTTATTTATCTATTACTCTTTTACAAAACAAATTTGTCTAATTCTTTATGTAATCTATAATTCAGCGTTTCAAGAAAGTCTAAACCCATAGAGACATGTTTAAAAAAAAAAAGTTTTCAATTTGTCGGATTTATTGCATGGGAAAAAGAAAAAAAAAAAAAGAAGAAAAGAAAACAATTTAAAAATAAACAAGGTTCACGGAAGCATCTGCTGTTTGATTAAGTTAATTAAAAGTTAATTTTGTATGATGGCCAAATATTGTGGTCTGTTTTTAATACTGCTTCTACATTTTCACATAGGTACGTAGTTAATGTTATTCAACAAATGTGTAACATATATTTTTAGCTGTTTATATATATATATATATATATATATATATATATATATATATATATATATATATATATATATATATATATATATATATATATATATATATAAGTTTTGTTAGTGTATTCTACAAATTAAGTGCTCAAAGCCCAGCTATTGCCTCCTTCAGAGGAGCCTAAAAGTATCTTTTTTTATGGGGAAAGGGTCTTCTGCTTTAAAATAGCCCCGGTACCTGAAAAGTCTTAAACAGCTGATATGTCGAGTAGGGGTTGCTGAATAAGTGCGAATTTCATAACAGCGAATTTGCATAAGTACAAACTTGGGTATGTACGGATTAGCATAAGTACAAAGCAGTTACATAAACTGGCATAAGTGCAAATGGGCATAGGTGCACCAAAATAATTTGCAAATATTGGCATAAGCGCGAATTAGATTCATTTTTCCAGTCTATTTTCTGTCCAACTTTTATGAATTAGAGCCCATTAAAACCTAATTTTTATTAATTGCTTTTAAAAGAGGTTTTCGAATAGCTACTTTACCATTCAAGTCAACACAATTCAAACGACATCATACAATTTTTTCCGAAATAATTTTATTATAAAATTAAATGTCATTTCTTGAGCTGTTAACCGTCTATTTTATTTACATGAAAGTTTAATTGACTTGTCGTTAGCCTTTGATGCTTTTCAAGGCTACACACTTCTTTGTTTGTAGCAGTAAAATTAAATCGACAAATAATACTACTCATTGCTGATTGCGGTATTTTCAACAGCTTTTTGAATATATATCTGTTTTAACAACCATCATTTTCCAAAGTGACAATTGCAGAAGGTGTAAAGTGAAGGTCCAAGTGTGAAGGTGTAAAGTGAAGGTGCAAGTGTGAAGGTATAAAGTGAAGGTGCAAGTGTGAAGATAAAGGTGTTTCAAGTGATAAATTAGATTTCTTTGACACTTTATTTGATAACTTTTTAATATCTAAATATAATCAAAATGTTTACTTATAAATTAAAAAGTAATACTAAATTTAATAATCATTAAAAATACTAAACTAATTTAATTATTAAATTTATTACTTGCAAATGAACTCAATGATAATAATATTAAATTTAATTTATCGTTAATAAATACTTACAAAACTAATTTATTAATTCAATTTATTACATTGCTGGTGAAAAAAAGACAATGAAATTTAATTATATCGAAAAATACAATTGCGATCAAGTACAAAAATGAAGAAAAAATAATATAATTTCCATAATTCATTTCTAAACGTCTTATAAACAATTTTAAAATTTAATATCAATTAATATAAGTAAAAAACTATTAAAATTTAAAGTGACTAGAAACTTTTGCTTTGCAGTATATATTTAATTAGTTCAGGATGACTAAAGAGCTGATTATTGAGAGGTGTTATAACGCCTTTCAATAATTGTTATCACAATTATTGAGAGGTGTTACTTCCTTATAAGATCAACTTTTAGCATGAACAAAAGATTTGTAACACATTCCTTATTTAATAAACATTCTAATATTTTATTTGTTCTAGTTATCGCGTTTTTCCGCTCACATACAGAATTCTTGCGAATCAGCTTTTATTTAGTTTTTATTAAAGTTGTTTTTAATAAGGGATAGGCAATCTGGTAATTATTGCCATATGCACAGTGAAGTATGCACACATCGACAGGGATACGCGTAATGAGTGTACACACATTAACTAAAGGCTTGAGTTTGGTTAGGAACTCAAGGTAGTTAAGGTACTTTTCAAGAAATTACCGTCAACCGGATATTAAATATTTAAGGGGCTTATGATAAGACAGAACTTGTCTTCTTCTTGCCCCAGCCATCTATTTATATATTTGTATTGCATAAACTTGTAAACTTTTCTTATCGGCGAAATACATAATAATAATAATAATAATAATAATAATAATAATAATAATAATAATAATAATAATAATAATAATAATAATAATAATAATAATAATAGTTTAAACAATCAAGATATTTCCGTAAAATATCTGGTCTGAAAGATAAACGATTAAATTGTTTAAAGAGAAAACACTAAAGATCCTTTTGCGGATTACAAGCAATCTTTTAAATTAATTTAAAATGTCAATCAAGATTTTTTATGTTATATAATTTGATATAGTACAATTGTAGTATATTATAGAATCCTAATTTTAGCTTTAAATTTCCCGACCTTTAAAACCTCAAACTCAAAACAATACAACATTCCTCAAGGAAATAGAAGAAAAATGTGCGGCCGTGGCGCAGTAGTTAGAGCGCTTGTTTTAGAAGCAGGAGATCAAGGTTCAAAACGAGCTCTGGACATATTTTCGCGTCACGGTAAGGAAGGAGGCGTGAGCTTCCTGGTGAAATGCACTTCCGCGGTGTTCTATGACAAGACCGTTAGGTCTTCTTGGGGCACCTAAAATAAAGTAAAAATAAAAAAGAGCCATGACAGTAGCGTACCATTTTAATGACGTCAAGTTGTTTGTTTGTCCGAGTATCAATCCCACAACCACTTGCGTTTTAAAGAAATTCTAATGTTTGTTCCCTTAATGCCTTACGTTACTGAAAAAAATCTATTTTGAGAACACAAACTATACGCTATTTATTGGCAACTTAAAATTAATTAAAAACACAGAACATTTTTTTATTGATATTTTTATTATTTTTTTTTAAAAAATTTGTTTAACTGCTAGAATTATGCTTTTAAAACTTTAAGTTGATTGGAGTGCATCAATTTTGGAAAGATTGAAGGATGTATTTGGAAATAAATTACCAGAAGAATTTATTGAAAGATTATTTAAGATAAGAAGTGAACTCAAAACTTATGTTCATATCTATAATGATCGAGGCTTCCTTCTAAATTCGCAGCTGCTCTATTAGCACCATATAGTTAGTTTATTTCGCCGTTCAAAATATTTACAATGTACAATGATATAAAAAAAGTACAATTGGCAGGAGCAAGAAAAAGGCATAAACTAGCCTTATCACCGAGCCCCAATAGTAACGCAAATAACCATCCGTAATATAAAAGCAACAGCATTTGAAAAAAGATAATTTTAAGATGTTAAGAATCAAAAAAAGTAATAAAATAATTAAAAAACGAAAAAAAGAAAAAGAAATGATTAGAATATAGTAATAAAAATGACAAAATTTTCTGTTTTTGGCTATAAACTGAACGTAATTCGATATATATATATTGTATACATTATTTTTTTTTCGAAATAATTCGAAATTAAAATATATCAAAGAAAATTGTAGGTAACTTCAAAAGTAAATATTTTCAAAGAAAGTATGATAAAGACATTGAAATTCTTAATATTTGACTATCAAGATTTTTAAATTTATGATTTATATTAATAACTTCTAAAAGTGACAGAGAAAATCTACTATATTTAAATCCGTAAGTACTAGTTAACGTCTTAATTTAGATTTGAATTGCGGAAATGTTTTTTCTTTAATATTAACAGTATGCTGAAAGTTTTTCCATAAAATTCGTCCCCCGGTACTGAATACAATAAGATCATAACTTTAGATTATACTTTTGAGTTGCAAAATTATTTTCTGAAAACTCGGGGGGGGGGGGGGTACTTATGGCTTACTCTAAAATAAGGATAGAATATCGTTGGAGACAGTCCACGCTCTATTTTATACATGAACTGTATGACGAGGAATATGTTGATTTTAAACACATTTAATGCCTTGAGTTTACGTTTTAAGTAGCTCATAAGGCGCAGTTCTTGTTGCTCCAAATACAATTTTACATGCTTGTTATTGTTTAGTATAAATTTTCTTTAACTTAGCGTAGCTGGTGCTTGCCCATACAATATCGCCGTAAGTTAAATAGCTATATCTAAAGGAAAAATATAAACTTTTTAAAGATCTTGTATCTAAAAATGGTTTTGCTTTGTCTAGTAATATTTATATTATTAATTTTAATATTGGGTAATTTTAAAGGAAGGTTTCCTGTTTTGTTTGGTTTGTGAAATAGAATAAACTTTTTTAACGTAAATTAAGTTTTGTTAACGTTAAGTGAAAGTTCAATTCCACATTTTATTATACTTTTTGTCGTTTTGACATTTTCATATTGAATGTATTGCTGTCTGTTTGATAAGTATTCTTTAAACCATAGTAAGTTATTGTCTTTTATTCCACAATGCTCAAGTTTTTTTAAAAGAATGACGTGGTTGACTATGTCAAAAGCTTTAGACAGATCAATAAAGACTCTTAGTGTAAAACGGTCATCATTGAAGGCATTGGTTACATGAGTTACTATCTCGGTCAAAGCGTCATCAGTTGAATAATTTTTTTTAAAGACAAATTGCTTTTTGTACAACATGTTATTTACTGTTATGTAGCTGTCTTTTGAACATTATACGTTCGAGTAACTTATAAAAGCATAGTAAAACTGATATTGGTCTGTAATTTGAAGAATCCGTGTCATCGCCAGACTTAAAAATAGGCAAGACTCGTGCAATTTTTAATTTTTCTGAAACTGTACCAGATTGAAGAGAAAAATTAAAAATGTGATGTAAAGAAGTTTCTATAATATGAAAAACTGATTTAACAACATTTATGCTAATATTATCAAAACCTACACTTGTGTTGTTTTTAAGATTATCTACAGCAGATCGTAACTCATTAATGTCTAGTTTAGATTCGTCCATGGCCTTATCATATGTTTTTAAATAAGAGTCATACGATGATGAACTTGAAGGAATTTTTTCAGCTAAGTTTGGACCAATATTTAGAAAGAACTGTTTCTAAATATTTAGATTCTATATCTAGATATTTAGAAACAATTTAGATATAGAATTCGGCATAGATATAGAATTCGACATGCGTGTTTTTGTTTACTGTAAAGTTATTTTAGCCTTGTAGATTTTATTCATTTTTATTTATTTTTACTTTTTTTATTTGTTATCCTCGACTTGTGATGTCATATTTCTGTTTTTGTGATGTCATTCACAAAAACAGAAATATGACATTCTGTTTTTTTTTCTTGTGTATGAAAACCACTGCTCGAGTCTTTCAATCAATAATTAGTATGTTTTCTCTAAATATGGAAGATATTCCTCGTTATATAACTTGGCACTTATAATAAAGAATTTTTTTCCCCATGGCATGGGGAAAAAAAATTTTAATTTTTGGAGATTCCTACCCTGATGGAATAGTTGCACAAGGGATGCTACAATAAGTAACAACACAGTACGATAAGTAACAATAAAGAAAAGCAAAGTATAAACTTTTTTTTTGATTTGAAATTAAGAAATATCTCTATAAATCAGTTTATTATTTTTTAGATTTACTTTTCCAGACTGTTTGTAAATTTCAATCCAACTTCAAAATAAATTAAAAAAATAAGAGTCATCTACAAATAAGATATTAATATAAGATTTAATGATAAATACATTTGTAATTTGTACAGTAAGAGCGAGAAGAGCCCTAAAATAGAGCCCTGACGAGCCTCACAAGGTATTAAGTATTAAACTGTTTCTTTTGAATCATAGCAAATGAATTTTTTAATGTTTGCCTGTCATTAAAGCAAAGAAATTTTTGTATCTAATGCCATAATGTTCAAATTTATTTTATTTTAGCAGTCTGTTATGGTTTTCGGTATCAAAAGCTTAAGACAGATCAATAAAAACTCGTAATGTAAAATTTAGACCGTCAGATATGTCATTGACTAGTTCGACTACTGCGTGTTCAGTTAAACTTTTTATTGAAACCAAACTGTTTATGAATTATTTTATTGTATTTTAGATAATTATAGAGTCGTGCGCTGAAGTATTTCGATAAACAAGGCAAAATATAGTTTGATCTGCAAGATATTGGAGACATTGCCACCCTTTAAAATCGGTTTAACTCAAAAAATTTATATAAAAATAACTCCTCAGTATATGGAATTTATGAACATTATAATATTATCATATTAGAACCTTGGTCTAAAACTTTTTGTAGCCATGATTTCTGAACAACAAGTAACAACAACATACACATATTTTGAACAACATACACAAATTTTGAACAACATACACATATTTTAAACAACATACACATATTTTGAACAACATACACATATTTTGAACAACATACACATATTTTGAACAACATACACAAATTTTGAACAACATACACAAATTTTGAACAACATACACAAATTTTGAACAACATACACAAATTTTGAACAACATACACAAATTTTGAACAACACACACAAATTTTGAACAACATACACAAATTTTCAATTCAATTTAAAGTTAATAAAATTAGAGACTAAAAAGTAACTTTTTAAACTTGCCGCAGCATTTGCAGTATTGGATCTTATTTTAATACTTTTTAATGCACAAAACTTGTGTTTACTCTAGAAATATTGAATTCAAAGCTTATTTTTAACAAGTACTAGAGCATACTCAACGGTGAAGAGATGCAACTTCCCCCTCCCCCCGTTTCTCCTAAACCCGTCGCTTGCTTACATTTAAACGTTTAAGTATTTAAGTAGCGAATTACATAAATAATTTTTTATAATATGTTCATTTCATTTTAGTGAAAGGATACATACCAGGAGCTGTTGCTTCTTCAACTGGTTTTTATATAGAGTATGGCATAATCGGAAAATATCAATCGCCATCTGTTGAAGATTGCTTGAGCAAATGTGCAAGTACGGCTAATTGTAAATCCTTCTGCGTCTCAACCGTCTTGAATCTCTGCTATTTGAACAATGTAATAAGAGATGATGTTCCATCATTAATTTACATTATAACTCCAGATTCGTTCACCACAACGCTTATAAAAGATGCGAGTTTTGTTTACTATGAAATGATATTGCCTGAAACATAAAAAAAATATAGTCAGCGTAATGCTAAATTTTATATCTTACAATCTAAATTATTCTCGTCATTTGTCAATGAACTTTTTGTACAAAAGTGTTTGTTTTAAAATTAATTAATGAAATGTAAACTGTGTAAATTATTTGAAAACGCGTTTTTTTATTTTTCTTCCTCCTGCTTTAATTTACATAATTTACATCTTCTACAATAAGCGTTGCTTTTTTTTTCTTTTTTTTTAGATGTTTGAAATAGTAACATTCACAAATGAAACAATAGTTTAAAAAAAATAAAGAATAAAGTTGTATATTTCCGGTGACATCAATCAGAACGATCTTAGACATTTCAAAAAATTATACTCAAAAATAACAAAAAATATTAATTATTATACTTTTTTCAAGAACAAATATCATGTATATTTATATTGCATATAATATATAATGTACAGTATAAATATGCACCAATATTATATATATTTATACTGATAATTACTGTTTAATACATATGTATTATTTTATTGTACTATTTAATAAATGTATATAATACTGATATAATATTAATGGTCCAAGTTTTTTAGATGTTGGTCTTAAAAAAAAGTCTTGCAAAAAAATCGTAACCACGCTGAGCTCATTTCAAATTTATTTAAATCCTTAAACGCTCTTCAGCGACTTATTAAAAGCCATTCAACTAAACACCCAATAAATAAAAAAGTAGACCATATTTGGCTAGAGTGGGGCATACAGGGACACTTAAGAAACAAATACTAGTTACGGATTAACTAATCATAGTCACCACTGTTTTTTACAAATTTCCTGAAATTCATTGATATAAGAAATCGAAAAAAATAAAAATAAAAATTCAAAAAATAAGCTTCGACGACCAAAATAACGAAACTCTAGACAAGCAAAGTTTTTACATTTTACAAGTGGGTGGGGCAAAACGGGAAAGTTAAAAAGCAGAAGTTATTCCTCAATTGGAAAGCTTTAAAAAAGGATAAAAAATAAAGGCTATTTATCATTTAAACACGTTCAGACATTCAACTTTCAAAAAAGTAACATACCTACACGCCCATACACCCATACACCACAAAAAAGAAACAACTAAAATAAAAAAAACTTTCTAACTTTCTAAACATTATAAATATATATTTTTATTAATATAAATTTATATTACCTCCGCTCTACCATAACCAATATTTCAATATATAGGTAACTACTAAATTTAAAATTAAACAAAAAATATAATGGATCACATAAATCACTGAAACTATTTAGCAACATTTTTGGTGAGGTGGCTTGTTAGCAATATGCCAATGTAGAAAAAATTTAAATATGCCATATGTATCAGCATACAACAGATGTATCAGCATACAACAGATGTATCAGCATACAACAGATGTATCAGCATACAACAGATGTATCAGCATACAACAGATGTATCAGCAGCTTTTTTAATTTAATTTTCCTTTTTACTCGCAGATAAAACTGCATTTTCGTCCCATTATGGATGATTGATCTTTCTTATATAATTTTTTACCATCTTTGTTTACGTTAAATATTATTAAAAAGTAAAATAATAAGAATGTTTTACAATTTATTACATATATTGCTTTTGTAAATAAAGAAAATAATATTTTAGATTAAAAGTAAAATGATCAACCTGTAAACAGCATCACCAAATGATAGTAATATAGTCAATTATATAAATAACTTGTCCCGATATGGCCCACAAAAGTCAATTTACTGAACTTTATGCTATTCAAAAAGTTCTATTCTAGATATTTTTTTAAAACTAGAATCTAAAAGACGATAAAAAAACACTCTCTGAAAAATATAAACTTTTTATAAATAAAGCAAATTAGCAATAGTTCAAGATAAATCTTTTGTCGTTGTATCGTTTAAGAAAATACGCAAATTTTGTTTTTCGCAAACTTACTTATACATTTTGGTACTTTTAATGGATTTTGGTATTTCTAAACTAAAAACTTTATTTTGGTACTTTTAATGGATTTTGGTATTTCTAAACTAAAAACTTTATTTTGGTACTTTTAATGGATTTTGGTATTTCTAAACTAAAAACTTTATTTTGGTACTTTTAATGGATTTTGGTATTTCTAAACTAAAAACTTTCTTTTGGTACTTTTAATGGATTTTGGTATTTCTAAACTAAAAACTTTCTTTTGGTACTTTTAATGGATTTTGGTATTTCTAAACTAAAAACTTTATTTTGGTACTTTTAATGGATTTTGGTATTTCTAAACTAAAAACTTTATTTTGGTACTTTTAATGGATTTTGGTTTTCTAAACTAAAAACTTTATTTTGGTACTTTTAATGGATTTTGGTATTTCTAAACTAAAAACTTTCTTTTGGTACTCTTAATGGATTTTGGTATTTCTAAACTAAAAACTTTATTTTGGTACTTTTAATGGATTTTGGTATTTCTAAACTAAAAACTTTATTTTGGTACTTTTAATGGATTTTGGTATTTCTAAACTAAAAACTTTATTTTGGTACTTTTAATGGATTTTGGTATTTCTAAACTAAAAACTTTATTTTGGTACTTTTAATGGATTTTGGTATTTCTAAACTAAAAACTTTATTTTGGTACTTTTAATGGATTTTGGTATTTCTAAACTAAAAACTTTCTTTTGGTACTTTTAATGGATTTTGGTATTTCTAAACTAAAAACTTTATTTTGGTACTTTTAATGGATTTTGGTATTTCTAAACTAAAAACTTTATTTTGGTACTTTTAATGGATTTTGGTATTTCTAAACTTAAAACTTTCTTTTGGTACTTTTAATGGATTTTGGTATTTCTAAACTAAAAACTTTATTTTGGTACTTTTAATGGATTTTGGTATTTCTAAACTAAAAACATTATTTTGGTACTTTTAATGGATTTTGGTATTTCTAAACTAAAAACATTATTTTGGTACTTTTAATGGATTTTGGTATTTCTAAACTAAAAACTTTCTTTTGGTACTTTTAATGGATTTTGGTATTTCTAAACTAAAAACTTTCTTTTGGTACTTTTAATGGATTTTGGTATTTCTAAACTAAAAACTTTATTTTGGTACTTTTAATGGATTTTGGTATTTCTAAACTAAAAACATTATTTTGGTACTTTTAATGGATTTTGGTATTTCTAAACTAAAAACATTATTTTGGTACTTTTAATGGATTTTGGTATTTCTAAACTAAAAACTTTCTTTTGGTACTTTTAATGGATTTTGGTATTTCTAAACTAAAAACTTTCTTTTGGTACTTTTAATGGATTTTGGTATTTCTAAACTAAAAACTTTATTTTGGTACTTTTAATGGATTTTGGTATTTCTAAACTAAAAACTTTATTTTGGTACTTTTAATGGATTTTGGTTTTCTAAACTAAAAACTTTATTTTGGTACTTTTAATGGATTTTGGTATTTCTAAACTAAAAACTTTCTTTTGGTACTCTTAATGGATTTTGGTATTTCTAAACTAAAAACTTTATTTTGGTACTTTTAATGGATTTTGGTATTTCTAAACTAAAAACTTTATTTTGGTACTTTTAATGGATTTTGGTATTTCTAAACTAAAAACTTTATTTTGGTACTTTTAATGGATTTTGGTATTTCTAAACTAAAAACTTTCTTTTGGTACTCTTAATGGATTTTGGTATTTCTAAACTAAAAACTTTATTTTGGTACTTTTAATGGATTTTGGTATTTCTAAACTAAAAACTTTATTTTGGTACTTTTAATGGATTTTGGTATTTCTAAACTAAAAACTTTATTTTGGTACTTTTAATGGATTTTGGTATTTCTAAACTAAAAACATTATTTTGGTACTTTTAATGGATTTTGGTATTTCTAAACTAAAAACTTTATTTTGGTACTTTTAATGGATTTTGGTATTTCTAAACTAAAAACTTTCTTTTGGTACTTTTAATGGATTTTGGTATTTCTAAACTAAAAACTTTATTTTGGTACTTTTAATGGATTTTGGTATTTCTAAACTAAAAACTTTATTTTGGTACTTTTAATGGATTTTGGTATTTCTAAACTTAAAACTTTCTTTTGGTACTTTTAATGGATTTTGGTATTTCTAAACTAAAAACTTTATTTTGGTACTTTTAATGGATTTTGGTATTTCTAAACTAAAAACATTATTTTGGTACTTTTAATGGATTTTGGTATTTCTAAACTAAAAACATTATTTTGGTACTTTTAATGGATTTTGGTATTTCTAAACTAAAAACTTTCTTTTGGTACTTTTAATGGATTTTGGTATTTCTAAACTAAAAACTTTCTTTTGGTACTTTTAATGGATTTTGGTATTTCTAAACTAAAAACTTTATTTTGGTACTTTTAATGGATTTTGGTATTTCTAAACTAAAAACTTTATTTTGGTACTTTTAATGGATTTTGGTTTTTCTAAACTAAAAAATTTTTACAGAAATG
Organism: Hydra vulgaris; assembly: GCF_038396675.1. Lineage (NCBI taxonomy): Eukaryota > Metazoa > Cnidaria > Hydrozoa > Anthoathecata > Hydridae > Hydra > Hydra vulgaris. The sequence continues at coordinate 33,229,904 of NC_088932.1, read as the reverse complement.
AAGCACAATAATTTAAAATGTTTTATCAAAAATATGTTTTAGCTGAGATATAAGGTTTCAGGCATAACTGTCTCGTTATGTCCCAATGTCCCGATATGCCCCGCTCTACCCTACTTATGGTTTTGATCATATGCCATTAAATGATCCACTTTTGGGTTACTTATTGACTTATCAAAATCAGTTAATTACCTAACTTTTTTTGAAAACAAAGTAATAGGGAGTAAAAAACAAAACTTGTGTGTGGATAAAATGAAACAATATGTGATTAACTAAGAACCCATAAAACTTAATATTTTGTGTAGAGTTCGGCAAGAGTCAATTCTTTATTTTACGAGGTTCCCGACCCAATTTGATAATGTGTCATTTTATATTGATAGTGCATCATTAGTTTGTGACAACATATTTAAATAAAATTGTTTAATGTATTAAGTTGTTAAATCATATAATATCACAAATCAATCAATGATTAATTAGTTACACAATTAAATAATCGTTGAAAAAAGGTTTTAAAAGACGTTTTTAAAAAGGTTCTGTTCGAAAATCAAAGCTTTCAAAGTAACAAGCAAACATAATAAAATCTTTGTTGACATAGATTGTACAATTTCTTTGATCTGCATTGCTACTAAAGTATTGGAAGACTTTACAATTGTGATTTCAAAATCAACTATCTGACAAAAATTTGAATGATTTTCACTATCAATAGATTCAAATTATTATTGAACGTCGAAATAATAAAATAAAAGACATCATCAAAGCACATGGATATTATGCCGTTCAATATAGTGCTCTTTCAGCATTACTTCAGCAGTATTTAGAGTAACAAATAATTTTTATTGACAGACTTGGATTTAATATTCAACTACGGTTTTTCGTTTGTGTTCTTAAACTCGAATACCAGCTATAGCAGTTGTCCCTTCCATCGTTATCAAAACATTTCGAGTCGAATTGGCATTGTTTTTTGCAAATTCAGTAGCATGGCATTCAATGGTTAACCGACTAAATTCAGGAATTAAAAATTAATCTCCGAGTAACATGTATTCAAAATGCAATATTTTTTCAAAGAAAATTTCCGCTAAAGCTTTTTAAAAATATTCTCAAAAATCAATGACACATTGTCAAAATACAAGGATATTGTCAAATACAAAGACACATTGTCAAATTGGAACTGAGTAACCCAGTGATTTTTCTAAATGGTTTTAAGAATGCATCAAATCATCAGCACACTAATATTTGTTGGCAAAAACACACTAACGTTTGCTGGCAAAACAAACCTCTTCTTTTGCAAACAATGATATCAGGTAACTTTATTCTGACAGGAATTTTGAAAAAAGGAATGGTTTAAGTCAAATCTTTTTAACTCACGTAAAATTAATGTTTAGCAAATACTGAATTTTTATGTTTAAATACAATAACAGATTAATTCCAAAAAGTTTAATGATGACTTCATTAAAAATTTGAAAAAAACTACTTCTATATAAATTGAAAAAAGTATACAACCGCATAAGCGCTGGAAGTGTTTAAAGACTAGGGGGGCAGAAATGGGTGGGGCTTTTGGAGGGGTACCCCTCCCTGAATGGGGTGTTTGGGGGGCGTTATCCCACTGAAATTTTTTTAGGCATAATTAACCCTGCTAAATGCAGATTTGCAATCCTTTTTAAATCATTATATTTAAATATTTGGTACAGAACAAAATCTACCAAAAACAATTACAGTTGCTGTAAAAAATGCCCAAATACGGATAAATGTTCACGGGTTTTAGCCACAAACTCCTTCATGAGTGCTGTAATATCAACCTTTTTTAGGTAATCTTTGTTAATGTGCATTAAAGCGAGATGAGTGAGACAACTCTGTGACATTGTTGACCGCAGCCAAGTACTAAGCCGTCTCAATGCACTGAAGGACCTTTCAGAACCAGCTACGTATATTGGAACAGATAAACACAACATAACTACCTGTTCCACCATGTCAAATAACCTGCGGGTACTTGGTTTAAGGTCTTTTAAAGCTGCTGCTAGCTGGTGTAAATCTATAGCAGTAACTTGTCCTTAAACAACTGTGGAAGCAGTTGCAGCTGTAACTGCAACATAGGAACATAGACATTATTTGGCAAACTTTGCAGTGGCATGCTGGCTAATGTGGCTGCATTACTTGTGGATGTGCATGAACCTATCAAAATAGCTTCTGTGCTTGCAATTTTATGCAATCCTTCTTGGTTAAAAAGGTGCTGCAGTTCTGCAACTGAGTGGTCAATGGCTTCGAAGAGACTTTTCTTTCAAATAACACCTGTAGTTAATTGTTCTACATTACGGCTTTGAGCTCCATGCGAGAAACGAGCAGGAGCATTAGCTGTGGAACTACGCTGTGCTTTAGGCAGCTCGAGATTCAGTGTGGTAGCTTTCTCGATGGCCTTCCTGTGTAATTTTGAAGCAAATTCATCACCACGCAAGTTTTGAAGTTGAGCCAGAAGGAGTTGAACATATTTTTTAGCGGCTGATCCACTCAGTGATGGGCACAAAGAATTGTGCAATTAAACATTAAAACAGATTTTGCTTTTTTAAATTTTATTTCATTTTCATGGAGTCTGTACTCTATACTCTGTGCAATGAAATTTTTTTACTAATCGAATTCTATTGAAAAATTCTTAATTTAGTTCTCTTTTTTGTCAAGGATAATGACTTTGAAACAATAGACTTTCAAAAGTTGCGTTTTGACGTTTTCAAAACTGAAAATATTTTTTTGCGACTGATTTATATGAGGGCGATATTTTCTTTATAACAGAAAAGTATTTGACTCTACATGTTTTGTTATTAAAACTTTTGAAGCTGAACTCTAAACTAACATAGAAAAGTTCACGGTAATACACATCAACATCAGGAACTTAAATACAAATATCGATAAGCTAAAATACTTTCTTATCGAATGCTACAGTTCTTTCAAAAAAAAAGAATTTTTGATTCTTTTTTTTTGAAAGAGCTGTAGCATTCGAGATTTCTTTAGATTCTTTTGAATGCAATATTTTTTTTTACTTCGGAGTGCATAAAATTATCGCTGTTTTGAATCGCGGATAGTGACATTTTAGAGAGGGGGGGGGGGTGCAGAAGATATCCTTTGCCCCCGGTGCAGAAATGTTGGGTGGGCAGTTGCCCATCCTGCACCCTATATTCCAGCGCCTAAAGAATTCTGTACAACCAGAATTCTGAATGATTAAATAACAGTTTTTCTGATAATGGTTAAATAATAATCGGGTACAGCTCACAAAACTTTAAAAAACTTTTCAAAAAGCAAAAAATTTAGATTTGCTAAAGTCATTAAATTTCCTCAATTTTTTAAATTTTTTAAATAGATTATTTTTAATAAAACATCCCATAAAAGGCCGTAGTCAACTTTTTTTGATGTTTGAGCTAAGCAACTTTGAAACATGAAGAAAACTCCTATTCCAAGTATGTTTATATAAATGAGAAATAAGGATGCTGTGCAAAAATTGTGATGATTTAAGACTGGGAACAGCAAAAAACCCTAAAACTTTAGCCCCCTCAGCCCCAAATAGGATTTACATCCCTCTCAAATTCAAAGTTTACGCTCTCCTCAAATTCAGGGGCTGTAAACTTTATAAGGTCATAAAAGGATAATTTTTTCCATGATTTTTTACCATGATTTTTCATATAAGGATTTATATGAAAAAGTCATGACATAACTTAAGACATGCGTATATTCTTTGAAACTTTTTGTAGCCTTTTCAAATCTTCTTTTTTATGTAATGGTTTCATAGTAATTTTATTACCCTAATGTATGAACAGGAAAATCTATAATTAAAAAAAAAAAGTCAACAACAGCAAAAAAAAACACCATAAAATTTGGAAAAGTTGTTCTTGTATAAATATTTGTGAAACAGTTTTTAGCACGGTAATTTTTTGACAAGTTTGGTGCACGCCAATATTTTATGTCGGGCACTGCATTTTTCGCCAATGTCGCCATATATGCGAAAAAATTACTTATTAAATGCTCATTCTACGCCACCAAGTTTGTGACAAAGCTAAAAAAAAAACAGATGTCGCATATAAAGTATTATTATCAGCAATAAAGATTTTATTTCTTAAAAAAAAATCAAAATCAGATTTATGAAATCAAATCAAATTTATCAACTTCTTTATTTTTTTTTAAGTATATTAAAACTAAAAAACTTGCCACATGCAAATGTTATGCTAATATAATTGAAAGGATATTTATCAGAATGATTGACGTGAAGTTCATCAGATTGATTGACAGGATGTTTATCAAAGTATAACATTTTAAATTTTTGCTCATGATCTGTAAAGAGATATTTAGATAAATCTATCTAGAAAAAAATTTAAAATATACGAATTTCTGGGGTAAAAACATTTTTACCCAGAAAGTTCACCCGTAAAGACTGTGATTCTTTTTGTGGCGAGACTTCTTTGCTTTGCGGAGGTTTCTGATTTTTTTTTTCTAGAGATACCTAGAAAACCTAAGTAAAAAAAAGTTTGTAAATATGCTAGATCGTCGACGGTATCAGGAGATAATTGTGAATTCCTCTTTCAAGAACCCGACCTATGAAACGGAATAATATCAATAATCCAAATAACAAAAAAGTCTATTATTATGTTATGAACATTAAAATTTTTTATAACAATTTTTTGAAAGAATCTATAAAGTAATATACGTATATTTATATATATATATTTATATATGTATATATATATATATACACATATATTGCCTGCCCAAACCAAAACCTTTAGTCAATCTAAAAGCATTCCTCGCATGTGAAGTGCCCTTACCTATATGTATCCGAACAGTAAAAAAATAAAGGTAAAAACAAACAGAATGTTGTATTTTAATTAAAATATTAAAAAGCATTCTAGTGTGTAGATTTGTATTTTGGCGGTTTTTTAAAAAACGATAAAATTTAATTAGTTTTCTCAATTACATTTAACGGTTTTTACATAAAGTGTGCTTGATTTTGTCACTTTTAAATATAAAGAGTCGCTAAGAGCCGTATTTACCACAAACTGTTGTTTTTGCAAGGACTTAAACATTTGCTTTTATTTTTCTAAATCAGAAATTTATGTTTAACACTTTTTCAATTTAGTTTATTTTTTGTGTATTTTTTAAGTTCATTAAACTCTTTTGACAAGATTTTGAAAAACTTTTTATATTGCTGTTTCGTGTTTGCAGGGATGGGTGGAACGGAAGAAAATGTTTACGGGGATGGGTAGGGATGGAAAGGTATGCTTGCGAGGATGGGTGGGGAAGGCTTTGATTTCTGCGGGGATGGGTAGGGGACAATTCCTGTCCCCGTTCAGCTTTCTAGTTTATATGTGACAAAAACACTGTTGTAATAAAAGCATATAAACAAATAGTTAAAAAAATAATTAAGAGTTAAAAACTCATTCTGGAACCAAATAAAGATTGTTTGCTTGTAGTCAGTACACACATACTCAAATAAAAAGATGAACACAAATTAGCATCTTGCTCTTTACTGTCAACAAGTAACTTTATTCAGGAAAATTAAAACTTGACCAAATAGTTCTTGAAAACAAAGATGATTATAACACTATAAATAATTTTGGTGTATTAAAATTTTTAAAAAAGGAGAGAGCTAGTTGCTCTGACTGCAAAAATAATGTTAATTTTAGAAATAATGAAGTTAAGCAACAAAGATTTAGTATATAACTAAACCAATCATGTATTTGAAGTTATTAACATCAAACATTCAAATCTTACAAGAGTCCTATTGCTTATATACTTAGGTCGTTAGGAAAGTTCGCAGAACTCCCCTATAAAAAAAAAAAAAGAGATTTTTTAAATTTCATTTTATTAAATGTTTAAAATAATGTTCATCATTATCTATACAAAGTTGCATCCTTTCAAGCCATTTGTCAAACGTTTTTTTACACTTTTCTTTGAGTATACTTTGAAGTAGCTTCGTTATGCGAGTTTTTTGAGTTTCAACGTCAGTATCGTCAAGATTCTTTTTAACAAGTCGAATAGCCAATAATTGGATAGAGCTAAGTCTGGTGAGTATGGTGGGTGGCGAATTATTGTAATTTCAGCTTGGTTTTGACAATTTGTGACGGTTTGAGTCACATAGGGTCGAGCGTTATCATGGAGAAATGTGAAATTTTGAGCGCCTGTTTTAGGTCTTTGCTTATTTATTTCGCATATAAGAGGTTTCAAACAATTTTTTATATAACATTTGCTAGTAACGGTGTCTCCTTTTTCAACATAACCCGAATGAACAACACCTGTTGTTTTGAAGAAGATGTAGAACATGTTTTTCAGCTGAAACCTGTCGTATCTTACTATAGTTTTTGGACTTTCACCTTCACCAACCCAACTAGTGTTAGCCAACTTGTGTCCAACTTGTCACAAATAAAACCACGACTCATCCCCTATGCTAATACCACATAGTCTCAATAGGCCGTTTCTGAAAAGGGCTAAATTTTCCTTACATGCCTTAACTCTATTCTTGCGATTTTGATTGGTTAACTCGTGGGGTATCCAACGTGATGTTAATTTTATTTTTTTAAGTGCGTTGTGAATGATTTTGTTGATTGTAAAACAATCAATCGATATCAGGGCTTCAATTATATCATGTGTTGCATGCGGATTTTCTTCAATAATGGCTCGCACACATTCAATATTCTCACCTGTATACGTGGTTTGAGGGTGCCCTGAGCGAGGATCATCTTCGAGACTCTCTCTACCATCTTTAAAAAAAGTAGCCCACTTGGTAACTGTACTATATTTTGGTGCTTGGTCACCATGAACGAAAATCAATTCATCGGTTATGGCTTGTGCTGAAACTCCAAGTAGAGCACGGGTTTTAATATATGCTCGATATTCAAATTTTTTCTTTTAAACATATAAAATAAAATTTAAATAACATTCAAAATATTTCAACAAGTACTTAAAATGTTCACAATTAAGCACAGTTTAAAATAATAAATAAATATTTAATTATTTCCTGTTTCATTGTATCTTTATAAATGAAGTTCTTTGAACTTCTCTAACGACCTAAGTAGTTATAAAAAAACTTTAAAAGAAAAAAATTGAATAAACTATGTCTTTTTTAAAATTAAACAATTAAAAATGTCATTAATTTAAAGTCAAAATAACACGATAAAATAAAGTAGTACTTTTTTTTTTTAGGTTATTTAGGTGCTCCCAGAAGTCCGTAAGGTCTTATCACAAAGCACCGCGGGAGAGCATTTAACTGGAAGTTCACGCCTCCTTCCTTACCAATGTCGCTTATTGGGCTAGAGCCGGCGTCGAACCTCGGACCTCTGGGTTCTAAGCCAGAACTCTAACCACTGCGCCACGGCTGCTCTTCATGCTGCGCCACGGCTGCTCTTCATGCTGCGCCACGGCTGCTCTTCATGCTGCGCCACGGCTGCTCTTCATGCTGCGCCACGGCTGCTCTTCATGCTTCATGCTACTTCATGCTTTATCAGTTACAATATTTGTTGGTTTAGTCAACTGTTTGTTGGTTTAGTCAACTGTTTGACAAGATGTTTTAAATTTAATAATCCTTCAGCATACTTATTGGTGTCAGAAATTCAAAATTGTTTTTAAACCTTGAGTCCAGTAACGTTGTTGTGTAATGAATTTAAAAACATGAAAATATTTGAGTAGCATTGAAAAGATGATCTTTCAACTGTTTTACTATTGCACTATCTCTAGAAAGTGCTGCTGCAATTTTAATTTTGTTGGTAGAACCATATGAATAGTGGGTGAATTCTTCGATAACATTGTTCAAGGTATTTTCGTTTAAATCTTCCAGCAACAACAATAATTTTCTATTGAAGCCTGGCTTATTGCATAAATTATGTAGTTGTGCAAAATTTAATGAAATTGATTTTATTACGTGAAGAACATTATTCTAACGAGGAACTACACACTGCTTGAGTGTAATTGCTGACTGAGTAATAATTTTCTTTCGGCAATTGTTATAATTTCTTTAGAAGCTTTAATAATTTTACTGATTTCCACAAGTAGGCAGCAGTTATTATCAGAATTACTTTTAGTCAACCAAAGGGACAAGAGGAGATTAAGTTTGCAACTAGAACAGCCTAACCATACAAGATCTTTCATATTACTAGAATTATCCCTAACGTAAATGTTTTCTGGTCGCCAAGCGGAAATTTTTTTTCAAGATTCTCTTTACTGTCTTTTTAATAATCTCAGCACTAGAGTGGCTTTCATTTAGTGTGAGTGGCTAACAGATTTTCCAACCAGACATAAACTGAACTGTTTCCTCAATGTATCTGTTTAAGCTTTGTTCTTGCGTCCATAGATCGGTTGAAACCAAAAAATTAAACGAGTACGAAAATCTTTGTTCTACAATCTTCGGTTCAGGTTCTACGATTTTCGTTTTTACCTCTTTCCCTCTTCTACAATATTAGCCCGGTTAGCTTGTAATGTTCTTTCATAAAGTACAACAATGAAAATACTGTCTCTATTTTTCTTTTATCTTATCTAGCTAAATTTAACTTATCTTTTACAAACTCTGACTATAATTTATATACAATCACGAAGCCACAACAATTCACATTAAAACCCGTACAAACACATTAACAATTACACATTAAACCATACAAACACATTAACAATAATTATCGATTACAAAATACTTAAACTATGAAACACGCAAGCGTTACCATGGAATTACATTTTTTTAAAAAGTGCTCAAGGTGGTAGTACCCCAAAAGCAGGTGTGAAAATTTTTCTTTTCCATATTTTAATTTTAACAAATTTCATTAATTTTTTATGTCTACTCTTACAACTATAAAAAAAAAATAAAAAAAAAAAAAAATCAAAAGGCTTTAATTATCCTTAATAGATTTAATACTGGAAAAAAAAAAGATATATTTCTTGCATTATCTTGAAAAATGCAAGTCCAATTTATATAGTTTTTTGAGTGCTTATGACTAAATTGTTTCTTGAGAACTCTTGTTGGTTTTTGATATAATATCCATAAATTGAAACCTCATATTCGTTTCTGTACGGTATATTTAATTACCCTTTAATAAATTTACTTTGATTGATGGATGTTTTTAATTAGTTTTCTGATAAATGGGTTCAAAAAAAAGTTATGCTAAAGCAAGAGCAAAGAAATGAAAGTTTCATAAATTAGAAAAAGATTCTTTGAATAATTCACATGCTTTACAAAAATTTTTTTGTCTGCACATTCACCAAGCAATGTAAGTGAATCGGCATCTGAAAAAAAAACAAAAACTTATCTCTTTTAGATGTAGAAAACTTTGATAATATAGAAAAAGAGTGTAATATAATTATGAACTCAAATTTATTTTCAAGTTTGTTAAAAGCAATTGAAAGATGACTAGAATGTTAATCATCAATCGATATTGTACATGACATTAATAAAAAAGAGGGTCTTTCTCATTCTGTCCTAATTTCTTGTCAAGATTGTACCTGGGCAATGAACTTTTCAACTTCAAAATCAATAGAGAATATAAATGAAGTAATCAGAGATAAAAAAAAATGAAAGAGATTCATCTACCTATTGTGTTAGCATTTTTAGAAATGGGGCAAGGATACATAGCAACTAATACTTTTTGTCATTTAATGGATATGCCTCCTGGTATGACTAAACGTGGTTACCATAACATTAATAAGAAACTTTATGTTGCTTACATTAAAACCTCTAGAGAGAGTACACAAATGCCTCAAAGGACATACGTAAGGAAAAACTTGTTGAAAATTATGATGATCTATTAATTGTCAATGTTGCTGTTAGTTTAGATGGTTTATGGCAGCACAGAGGTTACTCCTTAATGAATTGTTTAGTCACAGCAATATCTCATGGAAAGTCTGTTGATGCTGATGTCCTAAGAAGTTGTTACCCCTGCAAGATATGGTAAACAAGAAAAGGTACTTCAGCTTACGAGTATACAAATATTCAAGCGATCTGTTAATGAGCTTAAACTCAAATACATGACATACATTAGAGATGAAGTTACCAAGTCCTATTTACAAGTTTGTGATGCAAATCCATATACAGGAGAAATTATTGAGAGAAAGATCTTGGTAGAGATGAATTGCTCAAGAAATGTTTACATGGCCAAACTCAAAATGTAAATGGATCGCTAAATGGTATGGTTTGGATTCGCACCCAAAAGAGTTCATGTGGAAGAAACAGTTGTTGAGATTGCTTTATCCTCTGCAATAATTAGCATCATACAGGACTTCAGGGGTCCATTAATGAAGCTAATTATTGCAGAGGCCATAATGTTATATGGTAAAAACTTGGCGATTTCCATTTAAAAAATTAATTTTTATTTTATTAAAAATTTTTTATAAAACTTAACTGGCTTTTCAACCATATATAATATGATATGGTTTTAATAACAAAAAATAGTTAAAAAATTAACTTTATTGATTATAAGTTAAGAAATTTACTTAATTACGCCCAAAGCAACCAACCATTTTATTGATATATTTATCTATGAACTAAATTTTAAATAGTTGTCTTTATTTTTAGGTTTGTATAATTACTAAACCAGGCCTGTAGCAACAAAGCCTGCCTCCCCCAATAATAATTTTTCAAATTAATAATTTTGAAGTTAGTTTTTTGAAAATAGCAAACGATTACAAATGAAGATATAAAATAAAATAAAAAGGATAGAAAAGACCTAATTTGTTATCTGTATTTTCGACATAAGTTCCTTTGACAAAAAGTTTTGAACTACTACTATTTGACCTATTGCCCCCCCCCCTCCTTCCTTGACAGTGGCGGATTAAGGCTATTTTTTTGTAGAAAAAATGACTAAAAAAAAAAAAAGGTCCTTAAAACCATTTCGCGGTCCCTTAATCCAGCACTAATTTCTCAATTGTTTTTTTTTATCTGACTGCGAACAGCAAATCATTCATATCTTTTTAACCAGATATGCAATTAACTTCAAATTTTCAGAGTCGTTTCTTTATAGATAGAACTGCAATATCTTACTAGAACTAACCTTAAACTTATTTCCATTTGAATATATTTATATTTTACCAAAGGTTTTTGCATCGAAAAAATCCTTTAAAATTAATAGTGCTGCCATTTTAAAAATAATTATTATTTAAGTTTTTCTTGCAAGTTTTTGTTTATTACACTATAATCCATCAGTGCGGTAAGCTTTAGCATGTAATGTCATAAAAAAGCTGAGAAAATGTAGTTTTCTTTTTTATTGATTTTTCTGCATTTAATGCTGAACCAGCATAAAAAACGGTAAATAAAATTTTATTTCAGCATTTTAAATTAAATTAAGCATTATTTAGCCTTGCTACTAATTTTGGTATGTAGAAAGAGTTAAAAAATATACTTTTTTTTCCATATAACCACCTTTAACAGAATGTGATAGAGAGTACAGGTGCCACGAAAAACAGGTGGAAAAATCTAAGAGTTAATAAAAATAGCTTTATTGATCAACATTATGAAGCAGAATGTATTACATATCGTCGCATGAGAATTATAGGGTTCTATCTGCATTTTTTAATGTTAAAAGAATCTAACATTAAAGTTTTAATTAATAATTATTAATAAAAAAAACAACTTTAAAAATATTATGAATAATAATATATTTTTAATAATGAAACCATAATAACATAAACGACTTGTAATTTATAACTATAAAGAATAATAGCATTAAAACATTTTAAAATTAAATATCTAAAGTTAAGTTCTCACAACATAAAAAAAATGCAGATAGAACCCTATAATCCTCATGCGACGATATAACAGTGATGATTTTTAGTAGGTTTGATTGTGCAAAAAAGTTTATGTTCTTAAAGTTTTTTTTTAATTGCGTTTTTTTAGCAATTAACTTTTTGTATATTTTTCAATTTTTTAACAAAGATATCTTTTTAACTGCTTATTGGAATTTTTTCAAATTTTTAGCTATTATTCTTGTGTGTATTTGTGATGTGCTGAACCAAAGATAATTAACTTTTTTTATATTGAAGTATTAAAATTTGAATTTTAGAAAGCTGTACTTATACTTTTCATTGATAGAATTTAATGATTTTAAAGTTATTAAATATTTATTGTATAATTTTTAATTCGGCACATTTTTTGAACATATATAAAACTACTTATAAAGTTTGGTTTGTAGAACATGTACGGTTCTCAAGATATTCTTGTTAAAGAAAAAAGTCCATTTTTCGCCTAAATTTTGCTAATTTATTTGTATTATTGAGCAGGGGAGTGAAAAAAATTATTTCTGTATTTTTCGGAAATGATTTAATTTAACACTTCAGAAAAACATAAATATTCCCATATAATATCAAGTTTTAAATTTTTTTGCTCTAAAAGGGTTCTACCACCTTAAATCAGTTTTTCTGTTAAAAATATTCAAAAATGTTAGTATTTCTTAAAATTGTATCTTGTTCTCTTCTAACTTCTCCTTTAACTTTTTTTTCTTATGTCATCACGAGTGATTGTCAAATTTGAATCTTTAGAATCCAAAGTTGGGCCTGAATACAGTTTTAGAATTCGGTTTAAATTAGACTTTAAAACAAATTCTAAAAAACTGAACTTACTTTATTATTATTGCGTTATTTTTAAAAAAAGTATTATCAAATGAAACATATTGCTCAGGAGAAAGTCATTGTTTAGTTTATTTTTATAACTTGGTTTTAATGTCTTGAAAATATCAGTAACATGCTTGTTCTATTGATTCCCTCGTTTTGCTGCACCACAATTTATAGATTTAAATTAAATTTATAAATACGCAATTGCAAATCATGTATTTAATTAAAAATCAAAAAACAGCAACATCGAAACGCTGACGCAAAAGTAACAACTTCGATAAATATAAAACTTGCTATTTTCCTATACTAAAATAATAGATTTAACCTCAATATACTCAATATATAAAAAAAAAAATCAAAAATAAATCATCCAAAAAAAAAAAAAGGTTTTATATTAATATTTGATTTACAAATTATTATAATGAATTTATATATATATTATTCGATACTTCAGTGCTATAATTCATCAAGTCCAAAGACGCAAACTTTTTTAAAGCAACACAAAATTAAGCTAATAGGTTAATTAGAAGTTTTAAATATATTAGAAATAAATATTTGTAATATATTAGAAATAAATATTTGTAATATATTAAAAATAAATATTTGTAATAGGCAACATATTTTTTTGTTTTTTTTGCTTTTCGCTAAAAAAATATTTTGAAATGCAATCAACACAAATATCAAAACTAGTGTTTTGGAGCTTAGCTTATAGCATTGAAGTAAAAAGATTCTATGTTACATTTTAACATCTACTAATCATACATAAATAGAATGTTTTAAAGTTAACGTATCTATAGTTCGGATAGTTCCTGAATGGTGGCATCTAACTCTGCCTTCGCCCTTGTGTATTCATCTTTAGCAGCTTGTAAGACACCTAAAATTGAAAGGTATTACATAAACAACAACAACAACAAATGATAGTTACAGTAACATATAAATGAATTTCATAAACGTTTATAAATTATAAAATAAATATAATTATAAATGTTAAAACAAAATCACCTTCTAGCTCAGTCATTTTTAATTCGAGGTCTTCTTCTCGTGCTGCAGTTCTTCGAACCCTTTCTTCTATCTGTGATGAAAAACGTTTTAAATAGAAAGTAATCCCAATTAATCGGGTCATAAACATTGTTACTTAAAAGTATTAAAATCTATTATTTAGTTATTAGTTAGTCCACTCAAAGTTAAAAAAAATTCCAGCGCTTATTACTTGGATACATTTGGATATGTTTTTCCAGAATTTTGGTACTGAAACCCATATCCTTTTCCAGCATCAGTATTAAAAAAGTACTTAAATTCCAGCACTAATGATATTTTCGAATTGATACAAAAGATGTCTTAAAGACAACCACTGTACTTATAAAACAAAAGCAAGGACTTTACACATTTTTTTAAATTTAACTAATTTCAGAATTACTAACTAATTAAACTTAATGAAACTCTGAAGAGTCAGTCATAACAATGACTGAAGGACAAATTTAAACAATTTACTTAAAAAAAGCTAAAAACAAAACAAAATATTCATGACAGCTAACAAATAACTATTTAAAATAAAGAACTACTTGTAAGCTATACTTGTAACCAATTTTCTAGTTATTATATCAAAAAAACTCTTATTGAAGTCGAAATCCATTTAAAGCATTTTTTATCTTAGTTAAGATTAATAAATTGCAAAATTTCTCAATAAATCACAAAATCAGAAAACTTTAAAGGAGAAAAAACTTAATAACAATAAGATATACTGAAACAAAATAAGACAGTCATTTGTTAATAAAAACTAACTTAACCATTTTTTAAGCATGTTGAAAATAAAAATTATCAAGACGATTCTTTGGATGAAAGAACTTATAAGATTCTTGCTTTTTGGTTTTGACTACATTATACATAAAATCTTTAAACTGAGAAACACCAAGTCACATTGCTGTGGTGATAAAATCCTAAAACTCATGAAGTACTTAAGTAAAGTTTTCAAATGATCAACCAATTAAGGTTTTGTAATCTCCATCAAGACATTAGGATCAAAGATACTGGATGCTCTTATCAATGAATAATTTAATGGAGATTTGTTTTTCACCATTGAAAAAACAAATTTCTTGGCCACCTTAAAGAACTCTTTGCTTTGAGACAATGTTATCAAATTATTCTTTTTCAGATGATGTAGTTCTTCAGAAACAGAAAATCCTGCATTAAGCTTTTCATCAGGTAACAGATTATTAGTCAAAGAAAGATCCAGAACTTTTAATCTTTTTCAGTTTCTGCTTTTAAGGACATCTGGTTTTGCAATAACGTCAAGCAACTTTATTATTATTTCCTTTACATCAAACTATATGAAGGGTGCAAGGGGAAAACCGGTGATGTCACAATTTTTTCATTTTAAGAAAACAATAAAAGAAAGTTTGAAGAAGCTACGCTTAGTTTCATAATTTCTTTTTAGGTTTTAAATTCAGTATTATCTGTTAATTTTTTTTGATGATTTATTTAATTGCAATGCAGCAACATACTTGTTTTGTACAACACACTTGATTTATTTAATTGCAATGCAGCAACATACATTGCAAAGCAGCAACATACTTGCTATATAGTAGGGTGATTAAATCGAATAATCCGAAAATGTGACATTGCTGGTTTTCCCCTTGCACCCTTCATATAAATATGGAACCATTGAACAGTCTGTCTGGTATTTGCTCAAAAAAAGTTCAAATATATTTGCAATATAAGCAAAGAAATGTAACTTGGGAAGCATTAAGTGATCTTGAAGTGTCTTTTTTAATGTTTCAAAGTTTTTACATTTAGTAAAGCATTCCAGAAAGAGAATAAATTTTTCATTTTTTCCACACTTCCATCAACAGGTTAAGCACCTTTTTGTTTTCAACTAATTTAAAAATCAAATACCATTTAGAAACATTTTAAATCATATCTAGATATATTGGTTCTCCTGTCAATACTTTTGTATCAGTCAGCGAGTTAGATGTTTCACAACAAATGTCATCTGTCTTACTATAATTTGAATGGAGCTAGTACAGTAGAAGTAGTTACCTTGTTGATCAGAAGTTAAGAGAATAGACAAAAGAACCAGTAACAGACTTATAGTCTTCTCTCCTTGCAGGATTATTATGTAAAATATAATAGGGGGCATTCAAAACTTTTTTCAGATTTCATTTTGTGAAAGCCTCTCTGCCAATTTTAGATTGATATTTGGACCATCCATTGATATATTTTTTATTTCCAAATTTTAACAATATCCATGAAATAAGTTAATAAGTCTTGGTGTGTTGTATGACCTAAGAAATTTGATCTAAAATTTTAAATTTAAAAAAGACATTTACATGATTTCTATTAGCATCCCAGAATCTAATATAAATATCCATTTCAGAAGTTTGAGTGACCTCATTTAAACTCACATCAAAAGAATAGACATCGATGTCTGACAATTTTAAAATTTTTACCAAAACTGATTTAAAATACGGAGCTAAGCCATGATTTAACTTGTATAAAGTTTTGATTGAATCCATTTGAAATCATGAAGCTATAGCACTGTCCAGAAACATAGCTGTAAAAACATAGCTTAAGTCATTATTTGAACATAGAGAAAAACCACTATCCACATTTTTAAACTGCCAAATAATTTCAGCTTCAGTAACGTCAAGTTTTTGACACACAAGTCTAATGTCTTTTGTTTTTCTGTACTTTCTGACTCATTAGAGTCAGAAAAGACAGATGGTATAGAACTTTCTACAGTAATAAGCTATAGCATAAACACAAAACAATATCAAATGTTAGCAGTGTAAATAGATAAATGATAAAATAGTCTAGTCTAAAAGAAGCCTATCCTTATTTACATATACGTCCTAGGCAGGAAACAAGGCATTAAATTATTTCCTGCTTAGAATGAAGCTGGATCTACTTGTTTTGTTAATGGCTTAGCAACTCTTTTTGTTATCTCATAATATATGGTACAGCAGGTAATTTAGTACAGTACTAATGTAGGGTACAGCTCTAAACCTCAATTTAATGGCTCTGAGGCAAGTAATTGAAGGATTTGCTGAACTCTGGTAGTTCTTAGAAAAACTGACTTCATCAATAGCTTTAAAATATCTAAGTATGACACTGTCATGTTGTTAATGCTTTTAGCAATGACATTGTGGAGGCCACATAATGAGCCTTTTGCTACAACTTTATATTTATTAAAAGTAATAATGAAACTGTATAGTTTTATTAAACTATTGCTTGTGCCAAGTATTACCTATATTCAAAATTTTACTTCTCTGCATAAAAAATAATGTGCATTTAATGTAATCTGTTATATTTAGGCAAGCATAGAAGCTTTTATTTCCTAATTTTCTTGAAAAATTCTCCTGAAAACTTTTTTTTCTATAAACATTTCTTTGCACAGTGTTAAAATTGTCCTTGGCTAATAATTTGTTTTTGTTTCCAGAAATTTCTGGGATACCACAAGATTCTGTAATGGGTTTCGCAAAACAATATTCCTATTGATGAATAACAATACTCAAACTTTTAAGTTTTTTACTTAACATCTTTCACTACTGACTTATCATGAAAACCATTGACCCAATCCACTGCAAATCCAGATTATGACATATTGTCAAAAGGTTGCATTTCTTTTTCTTGACTACAAATGAAATGGCTAATGGTCACTACTCAAGAAAGCTATTATTTCTTATTTTACTGTACACATTTTATTAAAACCTCATCAATGTAAGCTTTAGAAATAAAACAACCTTTGAGAGAAAAAAAAATCTACAAGTTTAGATCTGTCCTAAACTTATTTTGTCATACTTCTTATTTATAACTAGACACTAAGTGGTTCAAAAAACAACATTTTTGAAATATGAATATGGGACCCATTAAATATCAATCATAAAATTAACTTACCTCTTCAAGTTTTGCATGCATTTTTTCTAACTTTTCATCTGATGATTCCATTCTAACTGTTGCTTTACTTTCATTAATTTTTGAACTCCTCAGCATGTTGCCGATTTGAATCATCTCTGGTTCTAATTCCCTGACACGACTTTAAAAGACAACAAAACAATTAATAAGTGAATTTATCAAAAACATCAAACAAAGATGACGCATTCAAAAATTTTTTAAAAAGATTATGCCTACGAAACACTGAAACAATATAAATTTTTTAGAATATTAAAGGTAATAGACACTTTTCAAAACACATATATAATAATACATGCACAATTTTCAAAAAGTAAAATAGATAATGCAAATACTTTATAAAATTTTATAAATGCAAATTTATTTCCATTATCTTGCAATACTGGTTACTTCAAAATCATAGACAAGGTATTTGCACTATATTTTGAAAATCCACAACAATGAAAATGGAAAAAAAAAATCATTGAATCAGAAAATTAAATAATAATAAAATTAATTAACAAATAATTAATAACAGTAAGAAAATTAACAATTCTAAAACATCATACTGATCAAGATCAGCACATCTTTCTTCTTCGATATCTTGTTTTGTTTCCAAGTCAGCTATTTCTTTAGTAACCTACAGATCAACGAGTAAAAGGAACCATAAAGAGAAACCATATCAGTCTTAAAAATAAACAAGTTTGAACCAAAATCAGCCTAATTATTTTACTCACAAAAAATGCGCAAAACTAATAAATTCAAAGTCATAACTAACTTTTTCTAATTTTGCTGTAACTTTTTCATTTTTGGCAAGTAACTCGCTTAATTCTCGCTCTAGACGCTGTAACTGACTGCTTCCTGCATTACCACGATGTTCTAATTCCCTTTTGACTCTTAAACCCTCATCTTGGTTTTTTTCTGCTTCAGCAAGACTAAGCTTCAATGATTTTTCTCTCTCATCAGCCTCATCAAGTTTATCTTCAATGGAAGTTTTTAACTTTATTAATTCTTCAAGTTTTTCTTCAACCTTAATAATATAAAAGCTATTAATCAATAAAGAAACAAAACAAGAAGCAATTTAAATTATATCATCACAGGCTTGGCCAGGAAGACATGCGATTTCAAGGCCTTATATGACCACGCAAATAACATTTTGTTTTGACAATTTAACCACGGTTTTTAACAAACGCGCTGAAAAATTGGTTTTTAAGTACGTTGAAAATATATAACATCAACACGTTTATCTTTATTAACATTTTTAAATTAGCAAAACGTTTTTAAATAAAGTAGCTAATGATTTTAATAAAGGATAATTGAAAGTTGTATAAATTTTTATTTATATAACTATATAAGATTTTTTTATAAGTAAATTGAAAAAAGTAAAAATTATTTAAAAAAATCTAAGCGACGACTTTAAACAGAGACAGTCTCTTTAATAAACTTTATATAAGAATTATTAAAGTTAATCAACTCGAAAAGTAGAAATATTTTGTTGAGAAGAAAAAAAAAGACAAACTTTTTTGAAAGCCGTTTGAATAAAATAACTTGGATCTTTACTTATGTTTTTATATTGAAACGCATTTAAATAAATTAACAAATCACTGCTCATGATTTTTTACAAAAATATTAATGAATAATAATATATATTTTTTTATATTTATATAAGCATGCATTTTTTATTATGTCTTTAATTTAAAAAAAAAATTATATCAACTTTTTAAATAAACCATTTAACTATTTTTTTCTTTTGTGTACATTACTGCAAAGAATTTTGAAGATTTTTTTTTTAACTTTTAAATGTGCGCATTTGTTAAATAATTGTTAGATCTAAGTTGTTACTTAAAAAGCTTTTTGCATAATATTATAGTATAAAAATATTAGTAAAGATAAACGGTTCAAAGTTATTTATTCCAAACATAACTTAGATGATCTTATTGTAGTTTTTTTTTTTATTTAAGTTTTGGTTTTATTTTTTTAATTTAGTTTTAGTTAATTTATTTTTATTTTATTTTTTATCATTTTTTTACGAAGATTTGTTAGCTTCTTTTACAATAAATTTATTTTAAGCTTCTTTATAGTAAAGATAATTTTTTAGCACGTTTTTAAAATATATACAAACTTTCAAAACATATTAACAGCTGTGGTCAAATTTTTTAAATCACAGAGTATTTGCGTGGTCATATTATGAAGTGAAATAGAACGCCTATCTGGCCAAGCTTATCATCATCACCATTGTCATCATCGTCATTGCCATCGCCATCGCCATCATCATCATCATCATCATCATCATCATCATCATCATCATCATCATTATCATCTTAAAAATTTAATATTTCAAATCAATACTTCTAAACAGTGATTAGCAGAAATATATTTTGTCTATATATGGACAACATTCAAAAAATAGGAATCAACCAACAATTTCTCATATCACGAAACAGTATAGCCATTAAATTCACAACAAAAGATTTCATGTTTATCAAAAAGGAACCAACTGCAATATTCACTGCTTATATGTTGTAATACAGCTTTAAAATGATGATTTTAAGTGACTTTCAGTGGTAAAATTTTTTTATAAAATTTCATTATTTCAGTTAGAAGTTTTAGTAGTTGGCTCTTTTATATTGAATGTTGTCCATATTAGGTCACATGATTTGTTGTAAAATAATTTTAATTAGTTAAAACTTTTTTTTAAACTGATTTAAACATGTGAACTTTGGTCTAAAAGCCTATAAAACAAAGTTTAAACAGGTTTTTTAAGTTAATGTAGTATTTACTATTTTTATTCCCTTTGGAAACTTAGGTTAAATTGATTAAATTAAATTTCTTGGTTAAATTGTTTTGCAGTCCAAACTGATAAAAAAATACACATCTTGGAAATTGAAACAAAATTAACCAAGACCTTTTGCACTTTTTCAAAGACTTGGATTCTTGACAAATACAAAGATTCTTCAAGCAATATTATTTAACACATTAATTGCTAGACTAAAATTTTTATTATTCCCGCATTCTTTATAATTAAAACAATATGGAAAAATTACATAATGAATTAGATTAGAGACTTTTTGTGACATACTCCTCTAAATCTTTGAAAACACTGTGACCATTGTGACCGTATTTTCTTAAATAATTAACAACAACAAAGTTTTTATGTTTTGTTTGCACAAAATATACATTAATAAAATGGCTGGTATTTCGATTCATTTAATGTGTATAAAAACCCATAAATAGACCAAACCATAAAAAAAAATGCTAGGGATTTACATGTTCCACATTATTTTAAGTTTGTATCTCAATTTGTGGCATGTAATGTTGTGACAATGTCATGTTTTGCCATTTTATTTAATTGACAAGGAACTTATAGCTTTTGTTTAAAAACAAAAATTACTTAAAAATACAACTTAACTGATAAGTGTGTTGAATCAACATGATATTTAATACTTGTACTGATGCATTAATTTAAAAAATTTTAAACAATATTTTTGTAATTTGAAAGAATTTAGAGTTTCTTTTTCTATTGTTTATTAAAATAATAATCTAATAAAATAATATGAAGCTTGAAAGATTTTTAGAAATATTCACATGCTTTTTATTTGTTAAAATGTTCATTTTTTTTTTCTTAATATCTTCATGAACTACAGCCATTGGGTAATCTTTTTAAGGATTTATAAGCATGCATGTGTTAATTAAATTTTATTTTAAATTAAATCACTCACTGCTAATAAATTACATAATTATTTTAAATTGACTCAAACTAAAAAAAAAAATTATTTTAATTTAAACCAAGTTTAAAATTTATTTTTTAAAAAGTTAAACCTTTTTTTTTTAGTTGTTAGTTATAAGTAAATTTTTTTCCTTTGTTTGTCAGGTCAAAACAGCTTTATTAGAATCTTTTTTAAAAAGGAAGAAATAAGTAACAGTCAAAATCATTAGAGCAAAAGCACCCTATAATCAAGGAATGCGGAGTCCCAAAAGGACTCCGGCTTTATATCTCTACTTTTTCCAAGTCTGTAGGGTCTAGAAGCTCTAGACATGTTTCTTGACTTATTATCTGCTATAATAGAAAAATTTATGAGATTTAATGACTTGAAACTTATTGTTTTTAAGCCCGGAGTCCTGGAGTCCTTGCCGCCATTATACCTAAAGACTATGGACTCAAAAACAATCAAACGATTGTTCCTCTAACCTAAAAGTCTTAATTTTTATCCTATTAGTAGTCGATAAACTTTTTTATATATATATATTTTTTTGATACCAAAAACTAGGATAAAGTAATCTTTTTGTGACTTTAAAATCCGGAGTCCTTTTTGGGACTCCACATCCCTGCTATAAACATTCATGCTAAATCTAAAAGGAAAGTCCAAACAAATTCTTTTAAGAGAGCATTATGTTCATTTAGAGGTCTAATGACAATATTTGAATTTAAGATTGATTTTTCACCTATTTAATTTAATCAAGCTAAATTTTTAGAAAGAAATAACCTCCTAAAAAATTTTGTGCATACTTTACATGGTTTAAATAGTGTGAGTTACCAATCATTTTTTATTTGTTGAAACTTTATATAAAAACTTTCTTCATATAAAATATTATTTATTAAAAAAATTCATTTATAAAATAAGAGTTTGAAAATTTTCAAAAATGATAGTTTATTCAAAAGTGGATCATTGAGTTTTTTATCAATGGCTTTTTAATACTGTAAATTTATGTTGATTCTATCTAAGAACTCTGTTAACAAAGTTAATTCTATTGAACTTTTCACATTTTTGTGTGCTAAAAACAACAAAATTTTAACTTGAATTTTAACTTAATTTAAAAGTTTTAACTTAATTTAAAAATAGCAAACTGGCTAAGTCTATTTAATTTTTATTTAACAACTTATCAATATAATATATGTTTAAATAATAACTAATTAAATTTAAAAAAAAGATCAAAAATTTTCAAGGATTTATTGTAAAAGAGGTGTAAAACAAAACAAATAATTGAGATCTAAAAACATAATGGCTCAGCAACTAAGCTTTTAATATTTTTGATTCTTATTGGTTTGACTATTTTATGTTTAAAAAATCTTTAAAAGAGTATATATAAGTATATTTATATTGATTAATTACGACATAATAGTACTGTTGAAAAAAAAAAGTTAAACAAAAAGTTCGGTGACTCTATTTTAACCAAATAAGCTTTTTTAGATTAAATAATTATTCTGTCTTAACCCAATTAAAAAAAAAAAAAAAAAAATAAGAAACATAAAAAATTGTTTCAGCATTAAAACACAAACATAATTTTTCTTACTTCATCTGCTCTTAGATTGACAGAATTTAATTCATCTTCTGCCTCTTGTGCAGCCTTTTCTGAATCCTCTAAGTTCTTTCGAAGAGTGGCCATCTTTTTTCTTATTGCTTCCATTTTAAAATTATTTACTAAGGAGAAGAAAAGAATATATTTATTTTGTATAAACAATAGGGAAATTTATCTTAAAAATTAAAAAACAATAAATAAAAAAAACATATATATATATATATATATATATATATATATATATATATATATATATATATATATATATATATATATATATAAATCATCATAATTGACATGAATATTTATATAACATACAATAATTACACAATATAATACACTATATTACTAAAATTATATAATATTTATTTTTTACTCATAAATAATTAAGTATCCAAACAACATAAGTATAACAAACAATCGTCACAAAGTTATAAGCATAAATGAGTTGAAAATAATGTTGTATTTATTTATGTATTGTCATGGTATTTAATTAGTTAATCTTTGAGATTATGTTGTATTCTTGAATGTTCTGGAAAATGTCCAACATCAATGGATTAGTTTACAAAAGTTAACTATCTGATAGCTAAAGAACAAATCAATTTCAACGCTTGTTTCATTAAAAATACTTTAATTTAAAAATTATTTTATATATTAATATTACAATATTAATACTTTAATATTGTTATATAAAATGCTTTAAAAAAAGAACTATATCTATAAGTACTTATGAAATAAACACAAATATCATTTTCATCAATAAAAATATTTATAAAAGACTTCAAAAAACAATGATTATTAACTTATATATATTTAAATCGTGTGTGTGTTTATATATATAAATATATATATATATATATATATATATATATATATATATATATATATATATATATATATATATATTGAATGTTTGGCTGCAAAAGATGACTAATTACATTTAAAAGATGATTAACCATATTGCATGTGATAAATAATTGAATAAATAGATCATTTTTATCTATTTTGCTGTATCATACGAAATTGAGGAACTTTTTCCTTTTTAACATTCCTTCCTGCACCACTGTATATACATATCAAATATGTATGTATATTTATGTATAATATTTTTTTATGCAAGTCAAGACAGATTTAATTAAATACCAACCCATTTGATTATTTAATCAAAAAAATAAATAAATAAACAAAATAAAAATTAATTAAAACTAAAAAGGAAAATGTAATGGCTTTAACAAAAAAAGATATTTATCATACAGTATTAGTTTGTAGACCATAGCAAATTAATACTGTATGATAAACATCTCTTTTTATATAAAATATAAATAGAGATATTTTATATAAACCACACCAGCAACATTTGCAAAATACTTTGCGTTTTGAATCATTTACTTTCATTATAGTTATGAAAAATCAGAATCTTAGATTTTTTGTGAAGCTGCATAAAATTTTTTTCAAATAAACTTGAAAAAGTAAAAAATTATGAACATGAATAACTATTATCATGAACATTTGGTAGCATAATCATTGTCATTAATTGCTTTACCCGAACTCCTTTCCTGATCACATCATTTATTCATCTTCCTTGTCTTTGTTTATATCAAACTTAAAAAGTACATTGTTTAACACCACTATGTTAAATATTGTATTATAAGTTTGATTTAAACAAAGACAAAAGAGATATTTAACAACAGTGTTAAATATTGTAATATACATACATACAAATATATATATATATATATATATATATATATATATATATATATATATATATATATATATATATATATATATATATATATATACAACCCATAGATGTTGTCCGAAAGTTTTTTCCATAATTTGTTGACAAAAAGTAAAAATTAAAATGCAAGACCGGAATTTTTTTTTTTTATTAATTGACTGCCTGCCCCAACCAAACCCTCAGTCGATGTAGCAACACTCCCTTGCGGGTCAGGCTAAAAGATAGTAGATGTAGCAGCTCTACCTTGCGGGTCAGGCTATTTGTCAGTCGATGTAGCAGCACTTCCTTGCAAGTCAGGCTATTTGTCAGTCGATGTAGCAGCACTCCCTTGCGAGTCAGGCTATAAGATAGTCGATGTAGCAACACTCCGCGCATGATTTACAGTAAAAAAAAATAAAAACATTTTATTAAAAAAATTAAAAATAAAAACATTTTATTAAAAAAATTAAAAATAAAAACATTTTATTAAAAAAAATGAAAATAAAAACATTGTTTATATTGTTAAAAACATTCAGAATGTTTTTAAAACATTCTGGTCAATTAAATTTGCGTTTTTGTGGTTTTTTTAAAAAACGATTTATTTGTAATTAAATTAATGGTTTTTACTTTCGTCCAACACGCAAATGTTGGACGAAAGTCAAAAGTAATTAAAAGTGACGTATGTGTTGGCGTAAGAATCACTTTTTTCCTTCCGCTCTTCCCAAAGACAACAAACTATATATATATATATATATATATATATATATATATATATATATATATATATATATATATATATATATATATATATATATATATATATATAGACACACACACACACACACACACACGTATATATACTATTTCAAATCATTGTCATATACTTATAAACCGAAGAAATCATTGTCATATACTTATAACAAATGAAGAATTAAATATAAAATAACCACATATGCATTTTAGAATTTAAAATCTTTAATAATCAAATAATATTTGACTACGTAATGTTAAATATTATACTTTTTAAGTATAATATTAAACACTTTTTTTTTAAAGTTTGATTTTAACAAAGACAAAGATATTTAACACAGTGGCATTATACACACACATTTGTTTATGCTTAAACACTTAAGCTTATCACAGATGGTAAATAATTGACGCTTTGTACTACCTAATCTTATTTAAGCATTGATCATATTTTAAGAATAAAAATCATATATAATTTTTTTTTTAATCAACAGCCTATATCTAAATGTATTAACTTATATTTCAAAAAATAAATGAAAGTAAATACAATATTTTTGATGTAAATTAAATTTCTCTTCTGTAACCATAACAAAATAATGCAAATCCATGTTTTGGAGTTTATTAGCTTTCAGAGATCAGTACACCAACAACTTAAAAAATAAAAAATTATTTCAATATTTTTTTCTTAGTTTTTAAGTTTTAATTTAGCTATACAATAAAATATTCCGATTTGGAATATTTTATTTTATTGTATAGCTGAATTTTCAGAAAAAAAAAATAAAAAAAAAAAAAGAACACTTTGCTTTTGCCAATCTAATTCATATGTAGATATGACATACTAAAAACAACTAAAAAATATTCAGCCATATTTTGAATATTTGATCCTTCTAATTAAAGAAGGTTCTCTAAATTTTCATCATCAGAAGTAAACTTAAAGTAAATTTGAAGTTGCATTTTTTTTAAATATCATCAGTGTAGCCTCTATTAACTACAGATAAAAAATGACTAAAAAACTAGTAGCTAAAATGAGGAACCAATTTGCAAATCACGTTAAGTCCAAGTAAACTGATTTCGAAAAAAAGTAAATAACTGAACTACTCATAGTTGCGAATCAACAGAATTTAATATTTTCTTTGCTTATTTTTAGAACAAAAAAACTCTTAATTAAATCTACTTTCTAAAGAGATGATAGATTTCAGTATATAGAATGTGGAAATAGAATATACTCAACTTTTTTTTCTTTGTGACTTTACACATTTTGCATATGGGCTCCTCAAATACATTTATTATTGAAAATAAATATATAAATATGTAAATTTTTTTTTTAATTCTAAATGTAATTTCTTTTGTTTACACATTTATATTAGGTAAAAAAAACTGGCAAGCAATAATTATCTCTGATTATAGCTTTGTTAAAAAAATTCAGCCTTCTAAACATTTAATCATCATCATTTCATTAACATCATTTAATTATATTTATTAAATTAATTATAAAAATGATAAATATAAAATTCAAAACTACAAACTTTTCATTTATCACCACATTAATATTTACTGATAAACTAATCACAACCTTAAAATATTAAACTTTTGTTTGTTAAAAAGATAGATAATTTTATATTATACACACACTAATTTTGAATGTTATGGGCTCATTACAAAAAACATTTTTATTAACATAGTTTGTACATATAAAAATAAGTACAGTCAATAAACCTACTGTGAAGAAAAAAATTCACAACATAACATAACATGAAATGACTAAAATAATGCGAACAACAACAAATAAGAAATCTTTTAAAGTGTTTATAATATGAACATCTGAAGTTTCAGAGGCTTCATTGAACAAGAGGTTCCATTAAGGTCACTGTTAAGTGTCATTTAGTTATAATTATCAATAATTAGTTGATATTTATAGTCATTAATGTAAAGAGCTTATAAAAAAAATAATCAGCTGTTAACAATTGACTGGCTTTATTAGATTAAGCAATTCTAGTTAATTACCCAATGAATTATTTAATAATAAATTACTATTAACAGCTGTGATTTTAACTCACTTTTACAACTTATTTCTTAATTTTATTTAGTAAGCCTAGAATTTGAAAAATATAGAATCTTATTCCTGTAAAATTTCAGATTAAAATTTTCAAACACTGTTTTGATTTTGTTGCTTTCTATGTCCATTTCTTCTGATAACTTCATTCAACTGTTTAAAGAAGCCGCACAAATTTAAAATGGTTATAACTGTTCTTTTTAACTTTATAAAACTATTCAAAATATTTAATCATCAGAAAAAGATTGCAAACCAAGTTTATGGATGTTAAGTTCTATGTCTTAAAAAATCTTTAATTTCTTAGTAAAAAAGTTAATATTATTGCACGTAGCAATAATATTAACTTTTAATTAATATTATTGCCATGTGCCTAAGGTATTTTTATATTGCAATTTTGGATTTTTTGTGAGAAACTTGTATAAATAAAAATATATAACTTAAGAGAAAAAAACTACCTTAATGAAAGTGAAAATACTTTCTTTGCTAACGCACACACCCACACCCACACACATGTGCAAACACACAGTGTAAACATAAAAGATAACCTTTCTTATTTTCTCATGATCCACTACTTTAATGCTGTACAATAAATCATTTACACACACTTATTAATCCTAGCCTAAACTCGTTTCTTGCTAATTTGTAATCACATTTTTTAACATTTTATAACTTCATAACAATATAACAATACTTTAATGTGAATTTGAATATATTATATAATCTTTTATAAATTTACCAATTATAACAAGTTAATACATAATAAACGTCCTCGTTCCTTATAAAAAGTTCCATACATGACTTGAAAAATAAAAAGGCCTATACAATTAACAAGATATTAAAACAAAATACCTATTCGTACATTTCCAAACAATTACAAACGTATACATTTTACACCCTTAGAAAACAAAACTTTTCAAAAAATTGTAAAACTAAATTATAAAAAGCGTTTTAATTTATTTGTACTAACTTGTATATTTTTATTTATGAAAATTAGAAGTTTTAATAAATTATTTCACATCATCGTCACACACTTATAAACAAAAATGTCTGCTTTTTAAATACTTTAACAAGAAAAATGAATGATATTAAATGTCTCTATAACAGCTTTCAGAAAACAGATCATGATTTAACAATCGAAGAATTAAATATAAAACAACCACATATGCATTTTAGAATTTAAAATCTTTAATAATCAAATAATTTCAAAGCTAAACGCTTGAAATTTTTTATTAAAATGGTTTTAATTTTTAATCTGGTTTCATACAATTTCACTGAGCATGTAAAGATTTTTTTTATTACAAAAAGGATAGAATCCCACGCTATTTCTGGGCGCAACTTATTTTGTTCTCAGTTAATAGAATTTATTTAAGCACTCCAACGTTGAGTCAAACGTTTCTTTTAAACTTGACTTTTTTTTACTTGTACAAATAAAGTTTGAGTAAGGAAAAAAAATGTTTAATTACACGTGACAGAAAGAAATTGAACCAGGGGGATAGTTTGCTTTCCTTTAACTCTTTATTTTAGACTCCTTTTCTTTTTATCCGAGGCAATTTTTAAAACAATTTTATTAAGTCAAACCACTTTGCGATGATTGGAGGCTGGGAACGGTCGAAATTTTTGAACGCTGAGAGATAATACAAAAGAAAAATTTAAATTTAAGAGATATACATACAAACATATGTATATGATATAAAATATCTCCTAAGATAATAAGTATTGATATATACTTTTTGTTTACTTTAAGTATTTTCATTTAGATTAAAGAATAGCACTTTTCTAAAAATTTTCTAAAAAGAAGGATAAATCACAATAAAATTGGATGGAATAGTAAGACCGGAAATTAGTTGCTGAAAACCTTCTATTAACCAACTAGTTCAATCTCTGACTTAAAACTTTTTTTAGAGCTTTTTTGTTGGTAAGCTATTTATTCCGTAAAAACATCACTTCTGGAAATGCAAAATTAGACTAAAAATGTTCTAATTTAACACCAGCCTATCGAAACATGTTAACCCACTAAACAACTCCTCGTATGTCAAGTTCAGGTTCGGCACTAGCAATTTTAATAGTCATTAAAAAGTGATACACTCTTTGCATTTTCACTTAAAGTGAGTTGACATCCTTAGCGAATTTTTTTTTATATATAGCTTATCAGATAAGTTAGTCCAAAATACTTGAAGGTTTTTAAAGAGAAAGAAAAAAAAAGATTCAAATGGAGAAAAAGATGGAACGAGAAAAATTAAGATTTGTGTTGATAGAAAAGGGTGGGATTTTGTCTCCAGATGTAGTAAGTGGTAGTTTCTTTAACGGAGGGACGGATAAACTGTCCCATCGGACAAACAGGATTTCCCAGAAGGAAATGAAAGATTTGAAAAACAGGTTCTATTATCAACTTGACAAACAAAGTATTAAAATGATCCATTTATTGATCATAATGTCTTTTTTATAAATAAAATGGCTCGTCGTCTATAATCAAAATCACGTAAATCCGAATTATATTTTTATTCAGAACACGTATAAAACAATTTAATTCTTGTTTTTTATTAGTGAGTTTATTTTTCAAATTTTTAAGGCCAGTTTATGCTGAAAGTTGTTGAAGTTTCTTTGTTGATACATGAGCGTAAACAACTTATTGAAATTGGAGGGCTATAAAAAGTAGAAGTGCAAACAATATTATGTGCAGAACTCATTTTTAGGGTGTCGCAAGGACTTTAATGTTAGCAATACAGAAAAAAATAAAATAAGCTCCCTTAACCCTAACACTTGATTCTTTTTAAGAATCAAGTGTTAGGGTTAAGGTAGCGTATTTTATTTTTTTTCTGTATTACCAACATTTTAAATCTTATCTATTCAAACAAAATTTAAAGAAAAAAAGAAACGGTTTATGAAGTTATGTTTTGAAAAATAATTTTTTCAAAATTCAAGATTTATTGTTAAAATTGTCCAAATACAGTTTTTCTGCCCTTTTTGTTGTTGTGTGTATTAAAAAGCATACACTAGTTCAACCGTGATTAGTTCATGGTAATTCTTAACCAAGTTAAGACTAAGTTTAATTAATTTTCAGATTTCTACGAATAACTTCGTTTCAACTTGTTTGGGGTTATTCCATAAGAGATGAGCCAAACCTTTGCGGGTCGTCATGTCAGATTTTCTTGAAATTTACACCTCATGTAGATTTAATGAAAAATAGATTAACTAAAACATTTACTCATCTCAAACCATTTTAAAGTTATCACACTTTAAAAAAATTAATTTGGGTAATTTATTGTCATTTTCAAAAACACTTTATTTTTAAAGTCATATAAGTAAAAAAACTAGTTGTATTAAACACTTAAAAAAATTATTATGATGCTAGTAATCTACAAAATTTCAATACTAATAAAGCGCATAAAGGTGGAATGCATCAGGAAATGTAACATATATGCTGCTTAATGAAAATATAAGTGGTAGGTATTAGTTCGGACAAATTTTGTAACATTTGATTCAAAAATATAGATGTTAGATCTCCCTAAAAAACCCTCTTGCTGAAAAACGTGAAAATTAGGTCCATTTAAGGACCGAAAATTGATATTGCACAGTATTGTACACTAAATTTAAAACACGAAATTTTTAAGAATGTATTCCAATATGAAAAAATACTGCAAAGTTAATTTTGTTATGTCTTTTAATTTTTGAGATATCTGAACTTTGAATTATCGAAATAGGATTTTGTAACTCAGAATCCACCATTTTGAATTTGCTAAACAGCCTATATTTCGGAAACGAATCATTACTTAAAGGTAAAAATTTGTATTGTTATTGTTTTTTAATCAAAGAAACTCAAAAATGAAATTCAGAATAACCATGAATTTCAGTGAAAATCAATTTATAATTTTGAATTTGTTTAATATTTTTATCAATCAAAACAATATATTTTCCATTTTTATTTGAATGTTCTGCTTGATAACAGTAACTTTGCTTTATCTGATAGCTACCAAATGTGATGTATTATTGCATATCATCTATAAAAAACTCTAAGAAATCATTTAAATCTAATGCATCAATTGGTTCAATTTACGTTTTACTAATTTTGTATTCAAAATATATGATTCCAAGTCATTTTTTATTTTATTTTTTATTTTTCATTAGAATTGCAATTTTAAGATATAATTTTTTTATCGGATATATATATTAAATGAAAATAGTTGATCAAAGAAGTGGCTATTTTAGCATCAGTCATTATACGAGGAACCATTGTATTCCTTATACTTTCCAAAGATTTACAAATTTATTTAAATATACCATTAACAGCCTCAACAACCCATTTGCGTTTTGTAACAAGCCTAGTATGGTTAGTTTGTAAACTAGTTAACTGACTTTTCAAACAAAATTTTTTAAATTTTTCATCTTTTTAAATACTTTATATGTAGTTTCCAATTCATAAGTGATATCTTTAAAACCTCTAAAACAAATAAATCATTGGACTAAACTAGTTCTCTTACGTCTATTTTGCTTTAAAAATTTCACTTAATATTGTTGCGTCATTAAAAGTTGCAGCAAAAGGTCCAAAAACATCAATAATAAAACTATTTGCAATGGATACAACATAGGCTTAACTAAATGTCTTTCTTTTTTGACCTCTGTAGAGTTTTCGTTGTAAAGAATTGTTTGAACTTTTTTCACAAAATAAACAGGTACCATCGGCTATAATTGCTAGCTGTTCGTCTTTTAAGTCAAACAAATCTTTGATCATATCTGTGTTATTTAATAGTCAATATTTTTGTGATCGTGGTTTTGCTCCCTGTTTTTTACCCAAAAAAATCAGGGTAGGTAAAATCGGCAGAGCTAAGCAGATTGGCTGAGCAGCTCATTTATTTGATACGAGCGGTAAAGTGGATAATAAAATTAGCTGAATTCTTATAAGTAATCTGAAAAATAATTTAATGGAACAAATACTAGAATTATTGTATTGTAATCTGCCAAATGTAATATGAAAAATTATGCGTTTCATATTGAAACTTTATAATATAAAGAATCAACAAAGGTACAACATATTTATTAAAAACATTATTAATAATTAATATAATACTACTGATGGTATATTTATTTTATCATCTAATTGTAACATGTGATTTGCCGAATTATATGCAGATCACATTAGAATGCGACAGATCATTTTTTTTATTTATAAGGCGTTTGCTACCTTACACAAAAAACATTTGTGCACAAGACACAAGTTTCTAAACATTAGATTTTTTGCCGATTATTTATTAGAATTCAGCTGATTTTATAATCCACTCAACTGTTTGTACCATATAAACGATCAGCTAAGCCAATCTGCTCTGCCAATCGTACCTACCAACATAGTTAGAATCAAGCGAGGCTCTTATCTGATAAAAAAAAATAAAGCAATTATTTTTTGAAATAACAAACAACCAAATTTTGATCAAGACCAATCTTTAACCAAAAGAGATGAATTTCAAGAGTTTTTTCTTTCAAACGTTTAAAAGACGTTTAAAAGACGTTTAAAAGACGTAAAACGTTTAAAAGAGTTTTACCAATTATAGAAATTCATCTTTGGTAAAACCTGTATTTTAGATACAAATTTCAGTTGTTACGCTAGTTATATCACTAAACTTTGCAAATATAAATGCTGTTTTCGAATATCTAGACCAAAAACTTTTAAATAAATTTTGTATCAATCTTTCATTTAAGATTAAAAATTTATTTACCAGTGATATATTATCTAAAATTCATCTTTAATCCACTTACTATCTGTAAAATGAAACTGAGACATAGATAAAAATATAGTTGTTTTATGAAAACATCTAATATCCCTTCATTTTTATTTTGATAAACAGAGTCGAACTAGATACACATTTACAAATAAAACAGAACCAATGTGAACTTGCAATTCTATCGATTTCTATATTAATCGTATTTTCTTCAATAGGTGGTCGCAATAATCACTGTCATTTTCTTCATCAACATAATTGTATTTTTCAGAATCATTATCAGTACTTTTAGAACTAAAATTGTCATTATTTTTAAGAACAATATTAGGATTTGATTCGTATTTGGAATTAACAAGTGTATTATCACTTACTAACTGATCTCTCTAAACCCTTCGATTGCATATCCCAAACGTTACTAATCGCCAAACTAGATCCCTATGGTTTTAGTCAAAACAGTTTAATGTTTATGTCTTCCTACCTAATAAATAGAAAATAAAGAGTAAGAATAAATGATGAATTTAGCTGTTACACTGATATGCTATACGGAGTTCCGCAAGGTTCGATTCTCGGACCTCTGTTAGTTAACGTTTTTATATACGATTTATTTATTTTTCTTCCTGACGTTGAAGTTGCTGGATATGCAGATGACAATATTCCATTCTGCACAAGAAAAGACGTTACTTCTGTAACTACCAACCTCAAAAAAGGCGTAAATTTTTTTTTACTTTTATTTAGGTGCCCCAGAAGTCCTTACGGTTTTATCGCAGAACACCGTGGATGAGCATTTAATCGTTAGTTCAAAAACGATTAAATGCTCAACCACGGTTCAAACGTAAAACTTGCCCAGAGGTGGGGTTTGAACCACGAATCCTTTGTTTCTGAGGCAAGTACACTACCACTACGCAACGGCTGCTCAAATAAATTGTTAATATGGTTCGAAAATAATGGAATGAAGACAAATCCTTAAAAATATCACCTTATCATTAGCAAAAACAGTAACCTTGAAGTTACTATTTTTAATTACAAATTACAATACAAAAAAACAATTAAAACATCCGAAAATGTTAAATTAATCGGAATAAAACTCAACAACAAACTTTTGTTGAGAGAGCATGTAAACACTTTATGCTTGCAGAAAAGTAAAAGCATTTTAAAGAATTGCATCATATTTATCTTTTAAACAACGTAAGCTTATACTTTCTGCATTTATAACTTCAAACTTCTCATACTGCCCACTTATACGGATGTTTCACCGTAAGATACTTAATAAGCCCATAAATCGAATCTATGAGAGAACTTTAAAAATTATCTACAGAGACTATAAATCTCCATTTGAAACTCTCTTACTAAACAGCGATACTTAAACTATATATCAAAAAAACCTGCATTGTTTTTAGTCACTGAGATTTTCAAAGTAAAATTAGAAATTGCCCCAATATATATGAATGAAGTTTTTAAATTTCTGGAATCAAATCTGAGATATGAAAAGCCAAACTCCAGCAATATTTGTATAACAAAATATGGATTGGAATCTCTATCTTACCTAGAACCTAAAATTTGGAAACTAATTCCAAATGATTATAAAACATCTTCATCTTTGAAGGAATTTAAACTTAAAATAAAAAAACTGGATTCCCAAGCAATGCCCATGCAAATTATGCAGGGTTTTATTAAAGATGTCGAACACATTAATAACCTAAAGTAAAATGAAATCTTTCTTTTTTTGTGAGTTTTTGCCACTCTAATTGGTTTTTTTAATAATGTTATTAATGTATTTATCGGTTATCTTACAATTGATATTTATAACGATATTTATTTTTGAAAGATAAGTGTCAGTTTACTTAAATTAGCCAATAATAGAACTATCGATTTAACAACCATATGTGTCAACTATAAATAAATTACAAATAAATAAATTAGAAACCAAGAAAGAAAAAGCCGGTACAACTCAGAAAAAAGTTACGCTTGGTTTCTGTTGTCAAGAATGATTTCCATTCCGTGAAATTACTACTTACGAAAAACAACCGTTAAAATATTAGAGAGCTTACAATATGAAACTGCAACCGCAACTTCTACAATTTATGACAAATATTCGACACTAAGCATGCGCAATGGATGGGATTCCCTGAAATGCCGTTTTAAAACTTTTTACTCAACGTCGAAACGTTGAATATATATATATATATATATATATATATATATATATATATATATATATATATATATATATATATATATATATATATATATATATATATATATATATATATCTACACACACACACACACAATAGTTATTATTGAATAATACAATAACAAATACAATAATAAAAATAGTAATAATAACTCTCTGACTCTTTATATATATATATATATATATATATATATATATATATATATATATATATATATATATATATATATATATATATATATATATATATATATATATATATATATAATAATGGATTTTAAGTTTATTAATTTATTCAGGTTCTTAATTTTTTATTTCTTAGTTTAATGAGATGGACAGAAGAGCATGACATTTTTTTTCTTCGTGAAATATTACTCCATGAGCCATACCAATTCAAAAAAGGGTCCATAGAAAGAGGAAAAAGTTGGGAAAAGATTGCAAATGCACTTAATTCCGCAAGTCAACCAATTTTTAAAGTTAAGTCAAGAGCTGTGCGAGACCACTTGAATGTTTTAATTGAAAACCATAAAAAGAAAACAAGAGATGAAGAAAAAGCAACTGGTATTGACCCAGTAGAATCAGAGGTGGATATAGCTGTTGCTGATATAATAGAAAGATTCAAAGAGGCTGACGAAACACATTCATCACAAAGTGATGCAAAATTACTCGAAGTTTACAATCAAAGTAAAGCTACTGAAATGCGAAAACGTAGTATGGAAACTTTATCAGAAACAACAGAAAGAAATGGGCAAAAAAAGTGCAAGCGTTCAAAAAATATTGGTTCTGAAACTATTGTATATCTACGAGAGAAAGGAGAAAGAGATGGAGCTATAAAAAAGGAAGAGCTAGAATTAAAAAAACAAAGTCTGCAGAATCAATCAGAAATGTTGAAACTCTTTCAACAACAACAAACAATTATGCAGGAAATAGTGCAACAACAATCGCAGCAGCAAGCAACAATGTTAGAATTAATAAAACAACTTTCCAAGAAATAAATGAAATTCACTTGAAAGTGACTAATATTTTCTTTAAAAAAAAACTTATTTATAAAAAAAATGATTTTAAAGTTGAAACATTAAGTGATCTAGTTTTTTATTATTGTCTTTTATTTTTATACAAATATTCCTCAAGTGTAGGTGGATTAATACCAAAATAATTAGATGTCTGTGAACCATATAAACAACTTCGAGCATTATTCAGTTAGGCACAAACTATATACATTTTTCCCACAGCATTTAGGCCAATTTTTAAGTTTTTCTTAAAGTCTAAAAATTTAAAGTTCAAAAGTAGTTCAAAATATCTCCAAATAACCATTCAACTGACACTCTGACTTCACTCATTCTCTTGTTCCAAATTTTCTTTTGTGGAGATAACATTGCACCTTTAAAGCCTGTTTGTAAATGCACTCTAAGAGGATATGCGGGATCACCATAAATACATAAGGGATTACCTGCAGTATCAAATGAATGCTGTCCTAATAAATTTAATAAATTAGAGTCAGCTAACATTCCACTATCGTGTTTCTTTCCCTCAACTGGTCCAAATAAGTTAGCTATAAGGCCATTTGGAGCAACTACAGATTGAAATTTTAGACTGTTTTATGTCCATTGTAGAGTACTCTTTGGTTTTTTCCTGGTCTAGTTATTGGTCTAACAGTCCCATCTATGAATCCCCAGCAGTTTGCAAGTGGAGCTCCTTTGTGATGCACAATATCGGCAAATATTTATAGATTATTTGGAGAAAGCCAGTTTTGATTAAGTGTTGTAAATAAATGAATCCAACGTTCATAGAGAAAGTTCATAACTTGATTTGAAATCATGCTTAATTGCGGAACAGGTCGTCCATAACGAGGTATCATATCGAGTAGTCTACATGGGTAGAAAAACCTTTTTAAAAAAATACATAGTGCTTCTACCGGAGTAACTTTTAACCCATTATAACATACAAACTCTTGAGGTAGTTGAAGTACATTGACTAAGCGATATATATCACCACGTAGAAATCTAAGTTCACTTTTGCATTCATCATCAGACATGATTTCTAAACAAAATTGCTTATAACTCCAAAACGGTAAATCTGGATTCTTAGACAAATTTAATTTGTACAGAAGTAAAAATTCCTCATCGTCTATGATATTAGTTTCTAATGCAAGCAATAAACTGTTTCTAACATTTCTTAAAGGAGCCATTTTTAATTTTTTTTTTTGTTTATTTCAAGGTCTTTTCTTTTTTCTTAAGCGGAAATTCGTAACTAGTTTTATCTAAATACCGCAACTGCAAATCGCAACCGCTCGATCCAGACCTTTGTCATCTCCGTTGCCGTTGCAGTTTTCATATCGTAAGCTCTCTATTAATAGTTTCATCGTTACAATAACGTAGTATTATATTATACTAAATTTCCGTAAGGAATGTAAAACCGGTGATAAAAGCACGCAACATTTAAATTTGACTTTTAAACCTAAAAAAACTCGTGTTAAACTTGAGTAAAACTGCCCGGGAAATAAAAGTGTTTTTGGTTTACATCGGGATAGTGACAAACACTTGTCAGGCTTTAATTCCGAAAATGAAACTTGTTGTGCGAGCTGGCTATCCTCTACAATTGTATATTAAAAAGTTAAATGATCAGTAAATAAAATATAAAGAGCTGTAAAAGGCTTTTTACTCTATGTAGGTAAAAGATTTTTTCTTAACCATGCAATTTTTTGAAAGAGCCATATGAATGCTATGAATATGCCAGCGTTTTCTATTTAGCTCTTTTTTTAAAGTAAATAATTGTTTTGCGCTTAACGACATTATTTTGGTAATGTTTCACGATCTTATTCTTGGTCATAGCGCTTTCGTAATGCTTCGTGATCATATTGAAATTAATTGTTTTAACGACTTTTCCTGAAATCATAAAGCTAAAAATTTTTAATTTTTAAAACTATATATTTTTTAAAATTCTTAAAAATTTTAAAAAATATCTTAAATAAAGTTTAGATCATTTCTTTTTTTTAATTGAAAATTTATATTAGTTTCAAACTTCATAATATTTTGTCAAAACTTACTTTGTATTACTGTATTCACTCATGTATCACTAGCATACTTAATATATGTGAAATGCCTTATATTCACTATGATTTATATAGAATATTTGTTGTCAGAATGTAAACAAAACAATTTGTTCTCTTGGTATATCAGTCTGCTTATTAATCATTTGTATCATGCAGTTAAACTTTTTGAAGTAATCAAATTTTTAAGCTAGCCAACTACATATATTAGTATATTAACATTTTTCATTCTCATTTAATATTTTTTATCTTTAAAAGAAAAACATTTCTATCACTCTTTAGTAGTTGATATACAAGTATATCAACTACTAAAAAGTGACAAAGACCCACAACTTTAGCACTAGAAGAAGGTGTAAGGGAACTGAATGCTGGCAACCAGTCCATCAATAAAATAGCATTATTGTTTGTAATACCAAGAGTCTATTTAGCAAAGTGATTAAAAAGTTTAAGAATATTGAGGCTGAGTATGTGCATTGCTCAAGTATAGATAAAAGCGCATTTTTTCTAAACATCAAGAAGATTTAGAAGTTTCGTAGTTAAAACTGCATCTAAAATGTGCCACGGTTTGATGAAAAAAACAAACAAGGGAACTAGCTTTTCAGTATGCAGAGGCGAATAATACTTGTCCAGAAACATGGAGGAATGATACATAGCATCTGTTAAATGGCTTTTGGCTTTTTCTGACTAACAATTCTTCGTGGCAAAACACAAAGATTTGTTAGTCAGAAAACCTGAGAGCACATCTCTGTCCAGAGCAACAAGTTTCAACAAGACACATGTTAACACATTCTTTGTTAAGCTAACCCGCATTTATAAAAAGTATAGATTTCCATCACGCATTATTTTCAATATGGATGAAACAGGATGCTATACCGCTTAAGCTCCTCTAAAGATTATAGCTTCAAAGGGCTCAAAACAATTAGGACAGGTTACATCAGCAGAACGAGGTACGCTCGTGACTACTTTTTTTTTTCATTAATGTTGGAGGTGGTACTATACTTCCTGTGATAATTTTTCCTCTAGTAAATTATAAGGTTCACATGTTGAACAATAGGTCTTCTGGAGCATTGAGCATTTTAGCTCATGTTTCAGGTTGGATGACTGAAAACAATTTTGTGAAAGAAATAGAACATTTTAAACCAAGTGAAAAAAATCCTGACCTATTAATATCAGATAATCATATTCCGATGTTAATCTTCGTGTGATAGAATTTCCCAGACAATTTTGTAAAAATTTTAACTTTTCCACCACATTGTAGCCAAAAGTTACAGCCTTTAGACGCTATAGTGTATGGCCGATTTAAAACAAGATACAGAGTAGCTACAAATGAATGGATGCTCTTAAATCCTAGAAAAACAGTCAGCATTTATCAGATTGCGCAGTTTGCTAGAGATTCTTATTTAGCTGCTTTCAGCATGAGAAATATTACTAATGCACTGCCCATGTACTTCAGATGCTCCTGAAAAGAAACTTAAATATTAAACCCACAAAAACAGATAGTTTCGCTAAAAACATCACATTGTCAGAATTTTTAATACGGCCATCAACATCACAGCAACAAATGGTTAGCCCTAAAATTGTAAGGCCTTTTTTAAAATCAGGACCTAAAAAAAATCTAAAATCTAAGGATCGTAAAATGACCTCCACTATAATCACAAATACTCCAAAAAAAAATTGAAAAGAAATAAATCCTAAAATAAAAACATTGAAACAAAAAAATTAATGAAAGAACTGTTTTCTCTCTTTTTTAAAAATAGGTGTATGACAGATTATTAGCATTGTTATCCAAATTGTTTTAATTTTATAATATTACCCAATAAAGCAATTATTAAAAAAAAAAAAAATTAAAAAAATTAATTAAAATTGACTTTTTTCATATCTTTTTAAAACTGGATCTTTCATACTCACTCTCGTCTACGCACACGTGTTGAAAAAAGAGACAATACTTGATTACGCATCAAAAACTTTTTTTTCTCATCACAAACAAAAATAAGCTTTTCTAAATGTATATTTAATCCTTAATCCAAAACTAGTCACAGTTTTGATCTAGCACAAATAGTTTTTAAATTTCATTTTATGCAAACTATTTATTTGGGAAAAGTAACATAAAGATTAACAGATAGATACAAATATTTAAAAATTGCCTTCCGATACCTCTAAGTACATTCTGTATAATAAAATAACACTGGATATAAAAAAATTTCAATTAAAAATATTTTTTTGTTGACCCCAACAACCTTCCTTATTTTTCAATGATCAAACATAAATTATTTTTTTATTTTTATTGTTGTAACAACCATCTCTCAACTCCAATACACAAACCTTGACGAAGAAACAAGTTGATTACAGTAATATCAACGACGTGGTGTGGATCAAACGTTTGTTGGCTCACCTTAATATACATCATACCCTAATTTGGTGCTACGCAATAACCTGCACACAACTAATTTAATTGAAAGTGAGCTAAAACACAACTATACACATTTCAAGCAATTAAAAGCGTTAAGATATATAAGCTTATATATATCTTAACGCCATCTAGACTTCTTTCCATATTATGATATATGGAAAGAAGTCTAGATGGGAATGCAGAAAGTGCATTTTCAAAGACACTGGACCATCCATTTTTTTAAAGCATCAATAGGTTTCGCAACTCCATCCTTTAATGCATGGGACTTGTTATCACCCAGAAAGTTTGCGCATGTCCATTTGAAAGCCTGCTAAGCTTTCAATTTCAGTGGACTAATTTCCTTTCAAATTCAGTATCCAATTAAAGCTCATGGATTTGTATCCCAATAGAAATTCCTGCTCTCAATTTTGCTGCACAAACTTTTGGAAATTTTGAAAAAAAGGTGTTTGAATACTTGTAAATTAAATTTACGCATTGCTTTAACAAAATTATTTAAGCAGTCGTGGTGCAGTGGCGAAAGCTGTGAAACAAAAGGTTCGTGGTTCGATACCGGCTCTGGCCAGTAACGACTTTGGTAAGGAAAGAGGCATTAGCTTCCTAGTTAAATGCTTATCCGCGGTACTCTGTGATAAGACCGTCAGAAATTATTGGAGCACCTTAAATATCACATTATATAAAAAAAAAATATTCTTTATTAAACCAAGTTAAATGTGGAGAAGCGGTGGAATGATCTTTTATGAATTAACTAGGGAGATACTGACACTGCTTATGTCTGGAAAATATGCAGGCTTTAGTGCCCATTCACGTTTGCTGGAGGGTTTTGTTGTGGCACAACTGTCTACAAATGTACCATTGATGACTACATTTAATTGCCTTAAGGAGTATTTACGTACTGTTACATGTCTCTTTTAGATGCATAGAATGGGCAATAGGGATGGATGCCTTGACATTTCCATTATAAAAAAATACTGCTTTTAAGCTTTTCTTCAACAATGAGGACAATGAAAAGATGCCGCATTTGTCTGAGATATTTTTGTGAGTAGATCATGCATATCATGGAAATAACAAATAAGGCCATCTACTGTAAAGTATGTTGCTAAGTAATATTTCGTTTTCGGTTTTTTATAGTTTGGTTTACCAACATTTTTGTTTAGTAAACTGTTCTCCAATTGCCTCGAGGCAAGAAACTCTGCATTCCCTTTAGACAACGACAGGACTTTTACAAGCTCATTCAATTGTCCTTTAGTTAACAGCTTAGGCTCAAAATTTCTATATTTGAATTTCTATCTACGCCACCAGTTGCATCTTCATCTTTATTCACTTTATCTTTGTGGAAATCTATACCATTTTCTGAGGAATTAGAATGGGCAATTCTTCACAATGTTTCACTGACCTACGTGCTGAATCTATTACTGGATGAGCAATATTTTGTTTGTTCTTTACAGAAAATCACTTTGACACTACAAAAATAACAATCTGCATGACGATTTCTTGGCTCCCTTCATATCATGGGTAAGGCAAACGGCATTGAAGATTTCTTTTTATTCATCCAATCGCGTAACCCATTTAAACAAGCAGTGCAGGTTAGATGCGGCGCCCATGATTTATCTTGGTCATCTAGGTGGCAACGAAGATAAATCTCTGTGTTTGCATTTGTGCATTAATCATAGAAAAATGTAAATAATACTACAATAATTTTTACAAGACAATTATGAAATATGTTTTAGCTTATGTTTCTTATATAATATTAGTATCAAAACTTCACGTAACGTTCAAACTAAAAAAAATATCCAGAAAACCAGTTAAATTGGTATATATACAAAAACTAAATGAAAGATTACGATGATATTTGATGATATAGTATGTTGGAAATATTTAAGACAAGACGCCATCCGTCCGAGTTCAAAAAAAAATTAAAAAAACGAGAAACCGGTTACGAGCGATCAACCGATCAACTGATCAACCGATCAACCGATCAACCGTAAGGATCCGAGAAAAAAAAAGGTCCCGAGTAAAAAAAAAAGAACGACGTCACGCGCATGCGCAAAAAAAAATGAAAGGATAAGGTGTAAAAATTTTTTTTTATATAAAAAACTGTTACAATTTAAAATTACAATACTGCTCCATGAAAATAGGGTAGTTTTCTTTCACAAAATTCTCAAACGTCATGTTTGGGTAAACTTCTTTTCCAAAACTGTTCCCTGAAAATAGGGTAGTTTTCTTTCACAAAATTCTCAAACGTCATGTTTGGGTAAACTTCTTTTCCAATCGTGATGTAGTTATTATAAATATCGAGTTCTTCGATGAAGGTTATGTTATATATTTTAGACATTTCTACAACGAATAGTCCTTCTTCAACTGTCAAAACAATTTTTTTTATCACACAATTTGAATTTTCAATGATGGTATTAGTTTGCTAAAAAAATAAAAAAAATTTATTTATAATAATATTTACAAAATTTATTCATAATAGTATTTATAGTTTAAATTAAATGGGGGGGGGGGGGGGGGGCGTCAAAAATCCATTCTTCTTCGACCTTAAAGGGAGGAGGAGCGTCACATATTGATTTTTCTTCATAATTTTATCAACGATAAACCTCCTGCTACCATTGCTGGAAATAATTCGTTTCAAATCAATGTTCAATTTACAGATCAATTTAGGGGAATACTTACTATGTATTTGCAATATCCAGCTCATATTGTAGAAAACGGGTCAGGAGACGACACTGAACTCAACTATATTCCTACCAAATTTAAATCCTCTTAATTTGTTATAAAAAACATTTTTAATTTTATTAAACGAACCCTATTTGTA
This sequence comes from Hydra vulgaris, assembly GCF_038396675.1. Classification (NCBI taxonomy): domain Eukaryota; kingdom Metazoa; phylum Cnidaria; class Hydrozoa; order Anthoathecata; family Hydridae; genus Hydra; species Hydra vulgaris. The sequence continues at coordinate 33,186,466 of NC_088932.1, read as the reverse complement.
TTTAGTATTTTATAAGCAAACGACTATTTATTTTTAAAAAAAATCTTAAAAATCATAAATCTTGTTTTTTTATTTCTCGTGTTCATGGCTCGCAGGCGTACAAGAAGAAGCGGTCACCGTCGTCGTCATCATAAAGCTCGTCATCATAGAGGGAAAGGAAAATTTTTTACCAAAGTTAAAAATTTTGCTAAACGTCTACTAAAATCAAACGTAGGAGGTTACGCTTTGGATTATCTTCAAAAGCAACGCAATGCGTAAAAAATTGTGTTGCACCGCTTGTAAAATAAAAAAAAGTTCATGTAAAAAAAGAGGGAGGGGAAGAGTTTATTTACCTCCTTTAAAAGGCGCAGGTAGAAAGCGCTTAAGAAGACGAGGAGGAAATTTAGCAAACACTTTAAGAAAATTTAAAGTTTACCCTTGGTATGTAGCTTAAAAGAAACAAATAAAAAAACACGACTTTACAATATAAATTTACTTTAACCGTCCTCAAACATGTCGTAATGCATAGAAAAAGAGGAAGAGGAAGAGTTTATTTACCTCTGTTCAAAGGCGCAGGTAGAAAACGTTTAAGAAGACATTTAAGAAAACGCATGCGTGGTAAATTTCTTCCATTGTTAGCTGCAGTTTTAGCACCCACTTTATTATCATCTCTTATTCCACGATAAAAAAATGTATAAAAGAAGACATAAAAAAAGACATTATAAAAGACAATATAAAAGACATAGAACAAGACGAATGCGTGGCAAATTTTTTGGACCTCTTTTAGCTAAAGTCGTTTTACCTTCCTTTACTAGTGCTCTTCTACCTACCATTGGTAAAGCTGTTTTGGGCGGAGCTATCTCTGGTGGAATTTCTTACGGAATTAATAGAATTGGAAAATAATATTTATAATATATAATATCTAAAAATTTTACACTTCGTTTTTTATTATTTTATTACAATACAGAATCCCATCATTGTTCCAAGTAATATGAAAACTCCCAATAACGCTCCAAATAAATATCCTCCCACTACAATAACAATAAACAAACTCGAAAGTGTTAATATTGTCACTATTTTTGCTTTATTAATACACTTCAAAATATCGAATACGGTTCGCATGCGAGTCGTGCGTACCACCATTATCTATTGGAGGATCAGGTTTATAAGGTTGAACTACTGCCACATTCGTTGGAGTTTGAAATTGTTGTAACGGTTTGTTTTTCGATTCCATTCGTTATGAGTCTATTTCATTTTTTTCACTATTTATATACTTTTTGTCACGCTTCATTAATTAAAATCGGTTGGTTGATCGCTTGTGACCGGTTTCTCGGTTTTTTTTGGAGCTTTTTTTTGAACTCGGACGGATGGCGTCTTGTCTTAAATATTTCCAACATACTATATCATCAGATATTGTTACCCAATCATAATATTAATAAATAAGCAAAAAGCTGTATAATGATATAAATCACTTTTGACAAAAACTATACATAGGCAGAGACGTTTTTACGAGCGGAAGGGACTTTGACCCCAGGCGCCAATTTTTGATAGAGTACTAGCCGTCAGAATGATTGAATCTTAGAAAATTGTTAAAAAGTTATTTTATATCATTTTCACGAAAATTATTATATTATTATCATGTCCAAATCATTGATCGACTCATAGACCTACTAAATACCTCCAAGTCATTTGCGGCAAAATTTCCAATTATTTGCTTTTCTGCCTACAAGTATACACGCGCACATCTTTTTTTAAACAAAAATGTTACCATTGAAAATTCATTTTTATAAAAATTCACATTTTTATAAAAATTCATTTAAAAGGCGATCAAAGTCCACTTGCAAAATATACATAACTATGCGCGAATTGTTCATGCGTAAACGTTGATTTGGTAAAAAAGAAGTCACGTTGCTCAGTTTGATTCTTTTTTAGAGGATCGTACCTATCTTTTAATATATATGAGCAGTTCAATGGCAGTTCTTTTTACGATTTTCTTTTGATTATAGATTAGTAACTGATCTTAAAATACTTGTAAATATTTGTATATAATTTTTAAATGGTACAAAGTAATTTTATATTTACATTTTAATGGTTGTACAGGCTTGTTGATGAAAGCACGTCGGGGCGTAGTGATAAGGCAAATATTGTCTTCTTTTAGCCCCGGTCATGTAAATTTTATTTATATAACACGGCATTGTATTCTTTTTTTTTAATGACAAAATAAATTAAAAAAAAAAAACTAAATCTTTTTCCATCAGTATCGATTCTAATTCTGATATTAATCATGTAGATTAACTGTATTCATTTTTCGGTATGTTCAAAAGAATGGCAGTCCGGTAGAAAGATTTTTAGGGTTTTACCTAACTCTGGTCATATATTTGAATAATTAGCAGATGCTACATTTTTAGTTTTAAAATTGCATGGATTAAAAATAAACAATGATCGTGGTTACGATAATGCGTCTAACATGCCTTGTAGGTATACAGGACTTCAAGCTTGTATTAAAGAAATTAATCCTTTAGGTACATTTGTACCATGCCTGGCACACTCTTTAAATCTTATTGGTAAATGCGCAGTGGACTGTTGTAGAAATACTTCCGAATTTTTTATTTTGTTTAAAATATCTATAAAAATTTCAGTGCTTCTACATATAGATTGAAAATACTTCAGAACAATTCAACTAAAACAGAAAACGCATTACTTAAAAAAACTATCAGGTACCAGGTGGTCAGTAAGATCTGATGCAAATATTAGTTTAAACAAAAGTTGGAATGAAATAATTAATGCACTGTTTTATGTCAAAGATGATAAACCAAAAAAGTTAATCACAAGTTCACAAGGTTTTTTATCAAAAATGATAATCACAAGGTTGTAATAGCCACATTATGGGGTGATAAACGAGAAAGATTCAACAAAACTAGTAAACAATTGCAGTCAGTTAAGACTGATTTAGAGACAGTTGTAAGTTTATAAAAATCGCTGGTTCGATATGCATTAGATCTGAGTAGTATGTTTGATATCTATGAAGAGAAAGAATCTATAAATCGGGATACAAAACATATCGAAAAATACGCAAAAGAAAAAGAAAATTAACTGCAGACAAAAAAAGAGAAGGAGACATAAATTTTGAAATTTGAGACTCTTTAAGAATTAATACATATTATGCTATTATTGATAAACTTTATTCTAAACTAGAAAGAAAAAATATTGTGCTTTGACGAAGCCAATTTTACTTTTTGTTTCAAATAAAATGATCACCATCAGAAGTTTACAAAAATGCAGAAATGCTTCAAATTATATATAAAAAACAATCTTTCGACTTCATTTGCTAACGAGTGTATACAACTCAGAAGTTATTTAATAAGTTTAACTGAAAACATAAGACCTAAAACTATAATAGAAATTTGTAAAATGATCAGAACTGATAAACTTCAACTATATATCTATCCTTAATATTATATCTACGATTAGTTGTTATAGCATTATGGACCTATGCTGCCCAACGTCTAATTTTTCAGTCGAGAGATCATTTTCAGCATTAAAGAAGGTTAAGTTTTATTTGAGGTCGGGAATGACTGGTAATTGTCTTAATAGGTTAGCAATTCTATCTATTGAATCTGCACTTACCACAGATATGAACTTTAATGACATTATAAAAACATTTGCAAAACAAAACTCACGTAGGAAATTATATATATATTTTTAATGTTAAGTGAGTTTAACAAATATGTTTAATATATATGTTTGTATTGAAAATATTTTTGTTTTTTTAATAACCACCCCATATCAAAGTATACAGTTATTTGTAAGAGAGGACGTTTAAAGGATTAGTGCCCCAGGGCGCTAAAAATATAAATACATCTTTGCACGTGGGTTAGGCATATAAGGACATTTAAGAAACAAATACTAGTTGCGGATAAACTAATCATAATTAATACTGTTTTATATATGTATATATATATATATTATAGGTATAAAAAAAAAAGAGACACAAAAAAATATTTCTAAAAATAAGCTACGACAACCAAAGTAACGAAACTCTATGCTAGCAAAATTTTTACATTTTGCAAGTGGGTGGGGCAAAACGAGACAGTTAAAACGCAGCAGTTATTGGTTAATTGTAAAACTTAAAAAATGATAAAAAAGAAAGGCTATCTATCGTATAAACATGTTCAGACATTAAACTCTCAAAAAAGTAACATACCCAAAGAAACTACACGCCCATACACCCATACACCACAAAAAAGAAACAACAACTAAAATAAAAAAAACTTTTTGTGTTTTATTATAAAATACCTTTGCTCTACCTTAACCTATATATTAATATATTGGCAACTACTAAATTTAAAATTAAACAAAAAATATTATGGATTGCATGAACCATACAAAAAAAATCGTGAAACTATTTGTCAACATTTTTGATGAGCTGGCTTATTAGCAATATGCTAATGTAAAGCAAACTTAAATATGCCATATGTATCAGCAGCTTTTCTTGTTCTAAGTTCCTATTTACTCACAGCTAAAACTGCATTTAATCCCACTTTGGATGATTGATCTTTCTTATATAATTTCTTATCATCTTTGTTTAGGTTATATACTATTAATAGTGGAAGTTAAGTTATAAAAATAAGAATTTCTTTAAATTTACTACATATATTGCTTTTGTAAATAAAGAAAATAATATTTCAGGTTAAAAGTAAAATGATCAAGCTGTAAACAGCATCACAAAATGGTAGTAATACAGTCAATTATATAAATAACTTGTTGTCCCGATATGCCCCACTAAAGTCATTTTACCGAATTTTTACTATTCAAAATATTCAATTCTAGATGTTTTTTTAAAACCAGATTTTAAAAGAGAATAAAAAATACTATCTAAAATGTATAAATTTTTTAGAAGTAAAGCAAATTAGCAATAGTTCAAGATAAATCTTTTGCCGTTGTATCGCTTAAGAAAATACGCAAATTTTGTTTTTCGCAAACTAGCAGATCCATTTTTGTACTTTTAATGGATTTTGGTATTTCTAAAATAAAAGTTTTTTTTTTCACAATAATGAAGCACAATAATTTAAATTATTTTATCAAAAAAAAAATTTTGAAAAACATTTTTTTTAGCTGAGATATAAGGCTTCAGGCACAACTGTCCCGTTGTGCCTCACTGTCTCGATATGCCTAGCCCTATCCTACTATTTTTGCATGCTTGTTTTGCAAAAATAATACGTCAAATCAGCATAATTGCAATATTTTTTTTATTTTTTTTTGAAAAAAAACTTGAAAGAATTTCTTAAAATGATAATTTTTATGAGGTTTAAAATTATTTTTAAGTTATAAAAAGTAGTTGTATATTTTTTCTAACATCCTTGAGCGTAATTATAATATTAATATAATAGTTAATGTTGTTGAGATAAAACGCCAGGTAATATCTATGACAGCCGGTATAAATTAATTAACGAACAAACTAATTCAGTTACTAAATAATAAAACGTTAATAATAAGCTTTCTTGGTTTTTCTCTTGGTTATTATTGCTCCTAAGTTGGCTGATTGCAAGTTTAACTATTGCTTTTAACTGTAGTAGATTGAACGACTATTCCACCCATCAACGACCCTATTGCTGAAAAATGATTGTCTTTTTAAACAATTTCTGACCAATTCAGGTTTCATTCAATGTTTTGCTCCTCTAATGTTAGATGCAGGACCTGATGAGTAAATAGAGTTCATTGTTTGGTTTTGTTTAATATCAATTATTTCAATATCTTTAAATATTTTGAATTGTTGGATCAAGTCGCCTCTTAGCCTTCTAGCCTACAAAGTAATCAAACCCAAAATTTCCAATCTTTTTTTGTACTCAAGATGTCTTATGTGTTTTAGACAATTAAAAAATTTTTACTTTGTGAGTACCAACTTTGACAATCTTTAATTATAACTTATATGTTTTAGTTCCAGATCCGACAACACCGGAGGGTAGGAGGAAAAATAAATTTTTAGAATCTAAAGGACTTTTTTCAGAAATTGATAATTGTGCCGCTCCACTTCAAAACCTGTGTCGTTGGCTCTGGTTAAGGTGCTAATTTTATTGCTCGCCTTTGAACTTTTTCCAGGTCATTGATATTTTTTTATTACTTGGACGCCATACTGGAACTGCAAAATTTAAGTATGGTCTAACCAGCGATGTGTATAACTGCTAATATTGAACCTATAAATTGCCGTTTTTCAAGATCGTTTGGCTGTTTATTGAAAAAAAGGCTTTTGTGGTATCAAAATTTTCACGGAGCTAGTTGGCTTATAGTATTTACTATGGCCAAATAGCCACGTATAGGTACGTATATATATATATATATATATATATATATACATATATATATATATATATATATATATATATATATATATATATATATATATATATATATATATATATATATATATATATATATATATATATATATATATATATATATATATATGTATATAATATATTATATATAGTTTATTTTTTACAAAAAACTTTAATAAAAATATTCAAGTGTATTTTTTTGCCTAAAAATAAAGTGGTCTGTTATAACTTTTATTTTGACTTATCATCATATCAATCATACGAAATATTATTTACTACCAGCTTGAAGTTATTTTGCATTTAAAATTTAAATTTGAATTTAAAATTGCTTAAAATTATTTAAAAAAAAAAGGGTCAAGGGCAGAGCTAAAAGAGTAAAAACAGAGGCAGCTAGCCACAATCACTTATATCTAATAATCTTGACTAAAAAAAAATAAAAGTTTTTTATTTTTTTAATCAAGATTGCTTCGGTAACTTTTTATTAGATCTAGAACATTCAGAGTAGGGTAGATTAGGGTAATATGAACATACTTATTACTTAGATATAAGCAGTGAAGTTAAAGTTGCTTTGTAATTTTTGAATCAACTTTATGTGGTGATAACAGGAATTAGTACAATTAGCGTAAATTCATATGCAGTAATTAACGGCTATCATCTAATTAAAACGCTATTAAATTTTTTGCGTTGTTAAAATAATATCATCACGCATGAATAAACCTGTGGCGCAAAATTTTGATGCTAAAATTAAAAAAAAAATTTTCATAAAGAATTATATGTTAGCTAAAAATCCAATCCATTTTTGTTTGAAAAACAATGCATAGAAACGTTTAGTTTTGACTTTATTTAAAGATGCCATTTTTTGTGTAATATAAGCATGCTTAAATTACTCTGTGTTTTTCATTGAATTACCTAGGTTAAATTCCAGTGGTTTTAATTGCTTTTTTTTAAAAAAAAAACATAGTAAAAAATTTTAATATTTTATTAATACTAAATATTTTTCTGTAACTTAAGTTTGAAAAATTTAAATTTTTATTTTTGAAAGGTTTGAGTTGATAAAATTGAAAAAATAACCAACTAATTTTTTTTTTTTTTTGCGCAAAACATAGCAGTATTGTTTCAGTATTGTTTTAATGATAAGTTTTGTTAATAACAAATAATTACATTCCAAAAATTAGTTCTAAATTTCAGATTGGTGTTTTTTTACTTAATGTTATATTTTTGAGCTATTTTAAAGTGCTCATATTACCAAGTGGTCTGGGTAATATGAGCACTTTTGCTACTTTTTTAAAACCTCTGTGTTTTTAAGAAAAAATTCCGGGTGCCCAAATATCTAAGTGGATCACGCGTAGGGATCTCTAAAAATTGTTTGTTCGCAAAAATTTTGGATCCAGCATAATTATTTTTGCAAATATTCCAAATATCGCTTAAGGTGCTCATAGTAGCCATATTTACCCTAATTGTTTTTTAAAAGAGATAAAATGGTCAACCGCATCAAAAGCTTAAGATAAGTTGATAAAAATGCCTTAAGTAAGTTTGAATTTTGTTTTTTATTTAATTTAACAAAATTAACTACTTAAAAATTAAAAGCAGCAAAACTAACTACAGTTTATAAAAATATATTATTTAAATCTTATGGCTTTTTATATTTTTTTTTTATTTTTTTTGTTTTTTTAATAGAGACAAAGCTGGACTACTTTTGAAATCTGAATCTAAAATTTTGTAATGTTTTTTTTATAAACATAATAATACTTTATTTTATTATATTTATATGTTAATATTGACATTGTTTAAAACATAAGTACTCATTAATAATATACAACATTTTGTTTTTTAAAAATTAGAATTTTTTGTCTTGATGAAATATATTGTTTTATGTAACATTCTTATAATAAAAAAAAAATTAGTATCTAACTTTTCTTTTTACTGGTCGAGATTTAAACTCCTAATATTTCTTCACATGAAGTGAATTTTTATCTGACGCAGCATGGAAAAGAAATAAATTGAGGTAAAGCATATGTGACTATGGCGTTAATCGGACTAGTTATTGGTGATAAGCTTCTTCGCTACACGTTGTGATAAACGCAATTTTAAGAAAATGTTTATTAACTAATATATATATATATATATACTTATATGTACTTAAATTTTTTTTATAGATATTAACTAATACAATTACAAAGTTAATTAACAGATTTAATATGTGCCAACCAATTATCTATAAAAACGTTGAAGAAATAATAAAAAAAGTTTTGATATTTATGTATGGATTTAATTGTTTATTTATATCTGTCTCTAATTTGTACTTAATTATTGGAATCTATCTTTGCAAAAGAAAAAAAAATTTCACCAGAAACGATAAACATGTTATTATGCTTTCCTCAATTGATTTAGTTATCGGTTTGTTAGGTCAACCTTTAGAGCTTTTTGTAATAAAAGAATCAGCTAATGTTGGATGCATTCTAAACTCATTTCGTAGTTTTTTTCTCATGTTTCTCAGTAAAGCATCGGCGTACACTATAATCCTTATTGCTTTTGATAGATATATGACAATTTTGTACACTAACAGAAACTATATCGAACGTTATCCTATTATAAGTATTGCTTCAGTTTTTGTGACGAGTATTAGTTTAGGTACTATTTATGCTTATTTTATAATGTATGAAGAACTACGAACTAAATTGACTTTTTTTGTGACCAGTTTTGATTTAGTTGGCTTTTTTTTAATCACGATGGTGAACATCTCTTTACTTGTTAAAACAAAAAAAAGAACAAAAATAATGTCTGGTAACAGACTGTATAAAATTGATACTGACAAACGACTAACTAATACAATTACTTTAATATCAGTAACGCTTTTGGTTGTGTATCTGCCATACATTATATTACATTTTATTGTTGCAACTTTAGGCGTGGAAAAAAAAACTGTCGTAAAATATATATATCTTTATACTTTTATTCCGATTCAATTGAATTCGGCAATTAACGCTATAATATACATTTCAAGAAATAAAGAAATTTTGAAAAAACTTTATTTAGTTTAGAATGTTCCAGATAAAAATTTTAAAACTATGTATATTTGCTTGTGTATGTGTGTATGTGTATATATTAGGGTGTTGACTTTTTTGATAAACTTTTGGTACCTCCAGTTTCCAATATGAAAAACAGATGAAATTTGGTTTGAAAGTAACTTTGAAAAAGGTTACCCACAATGACCCTTGATTACACACTGGCTCCCATATATCAGTGAATTTTTTTTTATTCAAAAGTATATCAACCTGGGTCTTAAAAGAACTAGGATTTTATTGTGTTCAAAACACAATCAAATCCTGGTTCTTTTAAAGATTAAAAAAAAAAAAGATTAAAATTCTTAATCTTTTCTACTGAAATATTAAAAAAAAAAAGTGCAAACAAAATGTCATTAAAAACGACCTTTTCAATTTTTAGTTAAAAATTGTTGTTTTTTGTATATAAAACTTAATTCATTTTTATTTGAAACCATTATTATTTCTAAAATCTCTCTGAAATTTTGATTTTTTGAGACCCAGGTTGATAAACTTTTAAAGAAAATAAATTCACTGATATATGGGAGCCAGTGTGTAATCAAGGGTCATGGTGGGTGACCTTTTTCAAAAATTAAATAAAACCAATGACTTTTCAGTTACTTTCAAAACAAAGTTTATATATATATTATATATATATATATATATATATATATATATATATATATATATATATATATATATGTATATATATATATGTGTATGTGTGTATGTATGTATATATATATATATATATATATATATATATATATATATATATATATATATATATATATATATATATATATATATATATATATATATATATATATATATATATATATATATATTGAAATTCTTTTATCATATACATATTCTATATTTTATTAAAAGTTTATGCATATTTTATAATGTTTTTTTTTTTAATTAAAAATTTTTTTTTTTTAAATTTATGTTGTTATTAGAACATGAGACGCAAAAATTGAATTTGTTGGTTACTTAGTCAGTTAAATTATATGGAACAAACGTGCTCTGTAAGCTCATCAACAGCTAAACGGGCTAGCTCATGTATGTTTGCACGGAAGATAATGCGCTGTGGTAATTATGTTGATAGCTATTGCCATGATCAGCTATATAGCTGATCGAAATTAAAGCTAAACTGTTAATTCTACGCAAAATTGAACAGAATGTGGAGTTTTGTTTTATCCAAAACTTTTTAAATTTAAAGAGAAACTTTATTGAATGAAATGCTAGATGAATAGAATATTCGGAATTCCTATTTACGAATTTATAAAAACGCAAAACAAGCAAAAAATTTGATTTTAATAACTGGGAGTACAAAAAAGAACCGGTTTTAATGTTGACCGTATAATTTTTCGCTAAATGTACAATTGATATGCACCTTATAACATACCTTGTTATTAATTGTGTAAGTGTAAACCATTGCCTTATATCACATTTTCCATGAGTATTTTTTAAATGCAATGTCATGCATGTATCAAACGTAAAAATTTATGACGTTTTAGGAAATGCAGTTAATTTTATCTTTTGAACGAGTGGTTTTATGCACATTGCAAATTTTTGAGTGTTTGTTTTTAGGTTTTTTTTTGTATTTGCAATCTATATCTGCCTACTTACTCACCTGTCTTGCTTTTTCTTTTTTAATGAATGCCAATGTAATGAGCCAAGTGTTCATATCCCCAGTTACCCCCTACTCCCTCCCCCTATCTCACCTTTCCCCCGTCCCCCACCCTAGTTGATATGTAATTTCTATTTGAAATTTATTTTATTTTATTATTCTAACAATGAACTAGCCATTAATTAAACGAAATTTTAGTTTAAATTTAAATAAAATTGCATGTAAGTGCCTAATGTGTACCTTCTTTGTTGTAATAAAATGGCAACATCATCTCGTCGCTGCTGTTAAAATGAGAGAAACAAGTTTTGCTATATATTTGACGAATATACTGCAAAAAAGAAGCAACGTACAATTACTAAAAATATTTAAAAGCTGTTTGCTGCTTACTTTGATACAAAAGCAGATGTGGCTTCTTGGATATCACAATATTATTTAGTCAACTGTTCTTCGTGACTAAGTACCCGGGTAAATACTGGCTACCCGATGTTCTTTGGTATTCCTATGATCTAGCGTGTGCCACAAAATAGTTTTAATGATTGTTATTTTTGCTGCTATAATTTTTATCTTACTACAATTTCAGTAACCAAGAAACCTGATTACATGCTTGAAGAAACATACATAGACGTCAAAGAAACCTACGTGTTGTAAATAAAGATAACGAGTTTCTTCCATCAGCATTGAGTTTAAATGATGGCTGATCTTAATTGTTTTCACAACTTGAATTAAGTAATGTGATCCGAGATCTGAAGCTGACTAAAGATCATAGTGAACTGTTGGAATCAAAATTAAAAGAGAAAAATTTGTTACAAAAGGTGTTAGAATACCACTTTATCGTAAATGTTTACAAAATGTCATTTCATTTTTTCAAATGGAAAACGAACTCTGTTATAGCTGTGGCATTGACTGTTTATTTAAATTCTTTGAACAGGAATACAATTCTACTGAATGGTTTCTTTTTATTGATACCTCAAGAACGAGTGTCAAAGCTGTGTTGTTACATATTAGCAATTAGCTACCATCCATGAAACTTTAGCTACCACCCATGAAAAAGATTGAGAGCAATGAAATTTTAAAATTATCTACCAACCATGAAAAAGATTGAAAGCAATGAAATTTTTGAAAACAAAGTTTTCAAAAATTTTATTGCTCTCAATCTTTTTCAAGTACTTTTTCAAAATAGTTATGCCTGTACAATCTCAAACTTTCAAGTACTTTTTTAAAATAGTCATGCTTGTACAATCTCAAAACATTTTTGAGATTGTACAGGCATGACTATTTTACATATGTAATAGCAATACTGCACTTTACATAACGCATACGTATTCAATTCAAATATGAAATGTCATCATAAAAAGACTATTTATATGATTTGCAAATATATCATAAGAAAGAAAAACGGCTTGTAATTGAAATTTACACATTAAACGTTAAATCAAATGAGAAATTTGAATTTCGCACCCCAAAATTAACAAAGTACAAATGAAAGTGTTTTCTTAAAAAAAATTCATCAAATTTTGTAGGTCATTTTAATAATCTAAAGTCCGGATTTTTATAGGACAAATGAAATAAATTGAATTATCTTTTAAGCAAATAACTTTTTTTTTTTGACTAAACAAAAATATTTTCTCAAAGTAATGATTAAAATAATGATGGAGTTTTTTGTTTTTATTTCCCACAATACAGTGCAAGAGTAAACAAGTTTAGTGACGATAATTATAATATATTCAGGTAAAAAAAAAAATATTCGTGATAAATAAATCAAATTTAAGTACACGGATGCTCAAGGTCTAGTGACAGACAATCGTCCTATCGTCAAAAAACGTTTACATTTCTTTTTTTATCTTTTTTTTTGTTAAGGTGCTCCCAGAAGTTCTTTTGGAAGATCATTTGAATAGAAAGTTCACGCCTCCTTCCTTACCAATATCGCCTACCAAGCAAGAGTCGGTGTTAAACCTCAGACCTGTTGTTTCTAAGCCAGAACCCTTAACCGATGTGCCACGGTTTTTTACATGAGTATGTAAATAAATATTTTACTTAAACCTTTTACAAGTTTAAAACTTTTTTACATCTAGACATAAACAAGAATAAAAAATTGCAATAAATTGTATCATAAATTAGAAATATAAAAGGAAGATCTCTAAATATAATTTAAAAAAGTTACATTTTGTTATCAAAACTTATAAAAGCGTAAACATATAGGGGAGAAGGAGGCAGTTTAGGACAGGGATAGTTTTAGATAAAGCGTAATATTCAAAAAATACAAACTCGTCAACCAAGTTAAATATACAAGTTCACGAAGGCGGTTAGAGAGCTTCTCTACAAAAGTTTTATTATTTCTAGTTTTTCTAATTTTTTTTATTAGAAAAATTTCGAAAGATTTCAAACTTACACTCCCCAGAGATTTACAATCTTACAATCAAACTTACACTCCCAAATGATTTTTTTTTACACTTTCTGTGAAAGTGATATGTTCTGCGATGTAGATAAAAAATTCAACGATAAAACATAAGTAAAAAAATTAAGGAATGTTTCCTGAGATCAGGGTTGAGGCAGCATTGGGCATTTGTCAAAATGTGGATAAATTTCAAATTAACTTAGAGAGAGTATTTTATAAGTTTAAATTTCTCCTAGAATTTATATTTAATATAGACTAAACAAGTGTCATGACTGTTTTGCAGGCACCCAATGTCTTAGCTCAGCGTGGTCAAAAGCAAGTTGGTCGAAACGTCTCAGCTGAACGAATACAACTTGTGACTGTGTGTTATTATAAATGCAATTGAAAACTCTATACCACCAGTTTTTATTTTTATGAAAGCAAGGTTTGACAAACATATGGTTCCAGGAGAACCTAACGTTTGTGTTGGATTTGCTAACAATCCTAGAAGTGGATGGATGACAGGAGCACTTTTTATTCGAGTTCTCAAATATTTAAAGTTACATTCAAAATGTAGTAAAGGTTCCTTTACTACAAAAGTCTTGTTTTCAAACAAGATTTTTACATTACTAGATAACCAGGAAAACCATTGCACGGTTAATGCAATCAGTTTTTGAAGAGAAAATGGAATTGTTTTACTTATTTTCCCACCACATTGTACACATAGCTTCAACCTCTTGATATTTCAGTAATCGGCCCTTTTAAACAGAAAATTTCTGTATCTCAAAATGACTGGCTGCTAAATCATCAAGGAAAAACTATAACCATTCACAATTCAGCCAGTATAGTAACCCCATGCATATCATAGCTAGTTTACATCAAATAATATTACAGCAGAGTTCAAAAAATATGGTATTTTCCCTTTTTCAAAAAATGCATTTAAAGATGAAGATTTTGGGTGTTCAAAGGTAACAAACAATCTAGTAATAACAGCAAGAGTAAGCAAAGCTGCGTAGATTTTAAAATTTCAAATTTTAGTGATCATTCTGTAGTGCTTTTCTGTTATGCTAAAGCATTTCTGCTATGCTGAACAGTGAGTCATTTAATTTATATAAAATCAAAACTGATGAGCTGTCGTAAGTTTTTATTAAAAATTTACAATCCACTGTACCAGTTCTATCTTCTGAGATGATTAGATAAAATCCCAAAAGCATTTTGAATTTTAACAAACACATAAATAGATTATTGTAATTATAAATAACAATTATAAATAGATTATTGTATTTGTATTTGATCACTGAATAATAATAATAATAATAATAATAATTACATACCTGTTTTATATTCACAATCTTAATTTTTTTTATTATTTTATGAGAGTGATAGGAGATTGACTTGGACTTGTTTAACTTTTTGTCAAACAGTATGAAAGCTGTCTTTTTCGAAAAGTATTCTAATGTGCCCTCTTTCCCCTAAATACAATACATATATATATATATATATATATATATATATATATATATATATATATATATATATATATATATATATATATATATATATATATATATATATATATATATATATATATATATATATATATATATATATATATATATATATATATATATATATATATATATATATATATATATATATATTAGGGTGGAGCGATTTTCATAGCAAAAAAAAAAGAGTTTAAAAACCAATATTACTGAGACACGAATCAATGTCTATTAATTATAAGATAAAAGTAAAAAAATATTTTTTGATTTTGATGAGATCTTGAGGGTCCTCTTTGGAATTTAAATTCTTGACAGGTCCTTATATTTTTGAATTTTTTTTTTCTAAACCATATCAACCTTGGACTCAAAAAAAGAAAAAAAAAATGCTTGTTTCATAAATAATAATTTTTTTAAAAAAATTTTTTAGTGAAAAAAATACTTGCAAAAAATACCTTAAAACCCACGTTTGTTGAAGACGGAGGTTTTTAATGAAAAAAACAACTCTACTTTTTTAATTTTAATTTTTTAATAAAAACAAATATTATTTTCAAAATCAGCATATTATTTTGCTTCTTTTAAGTATCAAGTTGATATAGTTTAGAAAAAAAAAAATTAAACAATATTAGGACCCATCAAAAATTTAGAATTCAAAGAGGAACCTCAAGAACTCATCTAAACTAAAAAAAAAAAAGAGAAAGGTTCTTTTTTCACCAAAAGATATTGATTTGCTGCTCAGGCAAATCAAATTTCAAAAATTTTCAAAATCGCTCCACCCTAATATATATTAAGTATTTACAGTATATAAAAAGGATATATACAAAGTATTTACAGTATAACATCTCTTTATAATAGAAAAGAGAAAATACAATAGTCTAAATAAGTAGTTATTATAAAAAGTATTTAAATAATCAATAGTCAATCTATCAACTATTAAGTTTATTTTTAATAAAATTAATCAATAAACTTTAAGTTTATAAAAAAGTATCGGATATATAAAAATTAGGTACAACAATTTCATTCCAAAAATGTGATGCTGGAGATGTGATGCGGAATTTGTTAGGCTTTGTTCTCCAAATTGGCTCATTTACAAAACTTTTTATTTCTACGAATATATTTATTGATTAGGTTTGGAGAAATAATTTTTTTAAAGATGGTTAAATTAAATCGTTTTTCCACATGTAAATAAAGCATAAAACGTTATAAACATTGAGCATAGTCATAAAAAAAGTTCATTCTTATGACAATGCATTGAGTTCGTAGATATAAAGTATTTTCGTCTCTATAAATAATAGTTTAGAATAAGTAAAACGATTCGCAAAATAAATCAAGCGGATTTCATAATTCTGACGGCGATAATTACATTGTAACTTACTTTTTTCGGTGCTTCCCCAAGCTATGTTTGCATAATTTATATAGTTTCACAACTATAAATGAGTGATTAAGTTGGTTTAAGGTTTATTTTGTTCAGATATAATCTGGATTTACAAAAGGCTCCGTTACTTTTAGATATTTTTGAGCAAATATAAACCTAAAATTTTGTAACAAAATCTCCTAAAAAATTTGTCACAAAATCTCTTTTTATTTTTATTTCATCAATAAATCTTTTGGGCAAATTTTGGGGGTAAATAGCGTTTTTTAGAGAACGAATGGAAAAAAATCCATTTGGTTTTTATAATGTTAAGAGTAAATTTGTTACATTTAAACTAAGTAAGTATGTTTTTAAATTTACCATTCATTGTAGAAAAGAGTTTGGATATGCCATTATTATTCAGAAATAAGTTGATGTCATCGGCAAACATGATTAAGTTTGCCGATGGCATCAACTTATTCCTATAAACTCATTAAGTTTGATTCTTTATTTAAGTCATTTATACAAATTAAGAATAAAAGTGACCCGAAGATAGAACCTTAATACCACAGGAAAAATTTAGAAGATGCTTTTGGTTATCTTAATTATTGAAAACACATGGTTCGCGGTTTGATAAGTAACTTTAAAGCCATTTTATAGTTTTATAGTTTATTCCGTAGTATTTCCATAGTATTTCCATACAATTTCCGTAGTAATTCCGTAGTATTTCCGTAGTATTTCAGTTTTCCAAGCAGGATTTTATGGTAGACTGTAAAAATCACCTAATGTAAATTGGGATATTTGAAAGCAATTTGAGATTTCGTGCACAAATTGGATGACTGCATGTTCTGTGGAATTTTTTTTTTTTAAACCATAAAAAATTATTGTAAACAAGATAATTGTATACCCTATTGTACATATAACGCTTTAAAATTTTTGAAAAAGTAGAAAAGATAGAATAACTTTTGCAACTTTTAGTATTTGTGTGTGTATTTACACACTATGACTGCCGACTTTATTGCTTCTATTCAATTGATCTATTCAATAAAAAGTTTTCACGACACGCTTGCATAATTGTTTTCTTTGACATATTTAAAGCGGTGACCTCCCGTTTAAGTTTGTTAAAAACTAATTTTTTTGATTGTTTTCAAATCGTTGAAACCTTTAAAGAATTCAAAAAGTTGAAATCATCTCTTTTTTGTCTCCTTTTTGTCAAGATAATCAAGTTGAGAGCTTTTAGACGATTAGTTGACTTTTTTTTTTTGAGTGATGGTATTTGTCAAATTGCATGATGCTGGACTCTTTCAAATAAATGAATCAGAATGCCTTTCAAATAGGTATCCAAACTGTTACTGCAAACTATAGCAGTGGTCGCACAAAAGAAACAAATTAATAACAAATGCTACAAAGGAATTAAAAAGATTTCAATTTTTTTTTCAAGAAAAAAAAAGATTACAACTTTTTTTTCAGAATAATAAAGATTTCAACTTTTTTTTTTCAAGAAACAGCACGGAAAAGAGATTTCGCTAATCCTTGACTGCAAAATCCTTTCGCTAATCCTTGACTGCAAAATCCTTGACTGCAAAAATTTCGCTAATCCTTGACTGCAATACACGATAGCATTCAACAAGAACGGACACAATTTTACTACGAGGAGAATTTAACAAAAAAAAAAAAAAAAAACATTTACATTTGCACTTTACATTTGGAAAAATATTCAAGTTTAATCTTAAGAAAAACTTATTTCTATTTTTATCACACATATATACTATGGCAGTAACACTTAAAGAAATAAAAACAATGTTAAAAGAAATGTTTAAAGAATTCAAAAAAGAAACTGAAGAAATGTTTCGTAAACAAGAGAAAATAGGCGCTAATATAAAAATCATTAACGACAGATTAGACAAAGCTGAGGTAAATATCAACGTGAATGTAAACAAAATTAAAGAACTCTCAAAGGAATTGGAAGATATTAAGGTTAGTCTAAACTACAACGAAGAACGAAGAACTAGTTGACAAAAAAAAAAAGTAACAACAATAAACAACTTGATAAAAAATTCGAACGTACTAATATTGAAAAATATATGAAGGAAAAGCAACGAAACCTGGAAGATAGATGGAATTGATGAAAATGGACAAGAATCATGGGGGGACTCTGAAGCAAAAGTTCACGCATTCTTCTGGCAAAATCTTGGACTGAAAAATATCGAAATTGAGCGTGCCCACCGCACTGGATTGAAGAAAGATGGACGACCGAGGACAATAGTTCTTAACCTGCAGAAATATAAAGACAAAATAAGAATCTTGAAAGAATCTCATCGACTTAAAGGCACAAATTGCTTCATTAACGAAGACTTTTCTCGTGAGACCGTTGTCTTTCGGAAAAAGTTATTTGCGGAAGTTAAACAAAGGCGCTTAAATGGTGAAAATGTATCGGTAAGATATGACAAAATTGTTTATCTTAATAAAAATTTTGAAAACAATCTTAACAAATAACTAGCACTTCTAAAAAGAAATCCTTTTTTTTTTCTTTCTATTTATTATCATGGCTATGACTAATAACTATGAATCCCTTTTTTTTAATTTATATGAAACAAATCTCTTTTCTTCAGAAGAAAACCTAGACCCTGAAAATAATTTTGATCGCAGTAATTTATCCGATTGTTCTTATCATTTTCCGAACCAACTAGAAGGGTTTCTTTTTAAGAATGCTCGCGAAAAAAGTAATAAGCAAATTGTAATTCTCCACCTCAATATAAGAAGTTTGAAATGCAATTATGAAAAACTTTTAGATCTATTAGAAGAAACTAAACACATTTTTAATATTATTTGTTTAACTGAAACTTGGATCACAGTAGATGAAATAAATAGTAATTTTGATATTCCTCACTTTAATATAATTTCTATGGAGAGAAAAACGAATAAGCGCGGCGGTGGAGTATTAATTTATGTTCACGAAAATTTTGAGTATTGTTTTAGGAATGATTTGAGCGTTTCTGACAGCGATAAAGAAGTTGTAACTATTGAAATTACAAATAATCAAACTAAAAACATTTTACTAAGCTGTTGTTATCGGCCACCTGACGGCGTGAGCGAAAACCTGAGCATGTTCTTACAACAAATCATAAAAAAAGGAAATAATGATAAAAAAGAAAACTATATAGTCGGAGACTTAAATATGAACTGTTTTCTCTATAATGACGACCATAAAATTAAGAATTTTTATGACGCAATTTTTGAAACAGGGTCAGTTACTTTAATAAATCGACCCACAAGAGTTACAATAAATACAGCGACTCTTATAGATAATATTATAACTACTGATATTCTCAATAATAATATACAAACTTATCCGTAGCCGTTTTCAAAGATCTTTTTTCTCTAAAACCAATCAGTAAATATACTTTGAGAAATAATAACTTTTTAAATGAACCTTTTTGTCAAACAAACTTTAACCAATTTTGTATTACCTATCGAGCGCCACACCTTTGGAATAAACTTGTTTTGCCGAATTTTAATTTTGAAGTACCTATTACTTTTTGCCTTTTTAAAAAAAAACTGAAAAATCTCATTCTTTCATTAGAAAATATTTTAAGTTATTATTAGTAGTAAAAGTTAAAAATATTTTTTGGTCTACTTTTTTATTGTTTATATACATGTTTACGTTTATAGAATTTTATTTCTACTAATTTTCCTACTAATTCCTACTAATATTGTTCATATACTTTTTACTTTTTAACTTCCACATTGGTTTACTCTTGTATACAATTCTGATGACAAGATCATCTTGATCTTTCTTCAGATCAGATTATTTACCTTGGAGTTTTGTAAAAGTTTATTAACTTTTTTTTTATCTTATCTTTGTTAAATGCTTATTTGATGTTCTGACGACAAGATCCTTGTGATCTTCTTTCAGATACCTTGTTTATATTTGTTATTTTTTTATCATTGTAAGTTTATATTATTATTTTTACTATTTTTTATTTTAAGCTGTACAACGATTAACAAATTTAAACAAAAAAAAAAAAAAAAAAAAAAAAACAAGATGGAATAGTCTATTGCCGATAATGCAACAATTCTCAAAGTTAAAGATCAATCAGGAAAGTATTTTAAAATGTATCTCCGCATTTGATTTGCAGCGATGTCAAATTGGCAATAGAAGCTTTTTGCCGACAAAATGCAACTCTTCTTACTGCTGAAGCAGTTTTCAAGTTTCCTGTAAACAGATAGAAACAACAAGATTTAACTCTTTGCATTGTATTGAAGAGTGCAATGTTAAGACGTTTTTAAGAGCAAAGCCAGAGCAATCTTGTAAGCTTGTACAGATGTTTTTCTAATCTAGAATGTTTGTCTGTTGTATTTGTTGTCCAGGCTTTTCTGAATGAATCCAGATTACTTAGAGTTTATTCAAGAAGTGCGTAGACAAAAATCCAATTTCACTTAAAAATGAACTCAAAAAAGCAGTTCATTTTGTAACCGAAAAACAAATCCACAATTAAAACGACAAATTCAAAGCCATTTTAAAATGAAATATTGGTTTATGAAGCTACTGGAAAAAGTAGTTACTTATTAATTTTAAACTTTTTTCAATGCATTGAAGATTATCCCTCCAACAAGTATTGAGTGCATACCAATAGTTTACATTATAATGAATTTTTTCATTGTTGCCAGTATGTTTAAATGCACATCTTGTCTCTTTTCGACACACTACGGTTGCTTTTCCTTGATCACCCAAAAAACCTGTTTCATCACAATTTCAAATGTGCGACCCAGAAGTTATACCAGTCTGTTAATATTGCTAGGCAACGCATTCAAAATAACAATCAGTTATTTTGAATGCGTTAAAAGAAGCAGCTCTTTTAGATGCAAAGTTATCCGCTTTTCTTGTTGAATTTTCTTTTGACCATCTTTTCATAAAGGCTTATAACCAGTCTTTACCAAGTTTAAGGTAGCCATATATAAATTCTAGGATTTCATTTCGGGTTAAACCATAACCCCATCACTAAGTAATTGTAACGCATGCACCATCAATCTTTCTTTTTCATTTGAGAGTACCGTTGTTGTACCTGAGCCATGGAAGTCTTTGTTGTTGTTATTTTTGCGATCTTTGAGCGTTGAGACTGAAACGCCGTGTTTAAATGCAGCTTTTCTCAGTGATGTTTTATTTTCTTTTATATCAGTTAATGCGGCTAATATATCGTCTTCCTTGTAGGCTTCTGTTTTTTGAGTTAACATGTTAAAGTGAGTAAGTTAAATTGAATTGAGTGAGTGATGATTATATTGAGAAATAATATAATAATTGATTTTTAATTAGTAAGAGTTTATTATATTAACAAATAACATTATATTTCATTCATAATTAAACCGGAATTAACACTAAGTTAATTCCCAATGAGCACAGTACGTTTTTAAAACGTTCTTTGGACGTTTTTATTTGGTTTAAACCTTATAAAAACGTTTAAAAAACGTTTTAAAAACGTACCGTGCCCACTGGTGCTGAGTGTGCTGTTTTATCAGAAAAAAGAGTTTTTTTTTACTTTTTTGATTTTTTATTTAACTTTTTATCCTAGCTGCAAAAAAATTATTCTATCAGAATTAAAATTAAATTTTTAACCAGATAATGCTAAAATTATTTTTATATCAGTTTCGACTCAAGCGCTATTTTGTTGGCAACGATAAAAAAAATATAATAAGTTTTGACTCCCCGTTAAAGTTGTATAAAAAAAGAAAAAAATGGAGTTGAATCGGCATATAATTTTATCAATTTTAATATAGAAGAGATAGTTCTGTAATTAAATCTATCTTTATTTTTTTCATAGCCATATCCGTTTAGTTTTTATTTTACAATTTCGATCTGTGTACGGAATGATATGGCGTGCGGTTTGACTCAGTTTTACTCGATTCTTTTCATTTAAAGTTATTTGGAAACATTTATTTTTAAAATGCAGAATTTATTTTTTTAGCCATAGTCACCTTAAGCTTTGACTTAAAATAAAAGTTTAAAAGTTTTTGCATTTTAACGTTTTGTAATTATCTTTTTTATTTTTTACAATTTTTATTTACTACCAGAAATTGTATCACATATATTTTACCCGTTCTCGACGACGGGGCATTACCGTTTTATACCAGTCCGCGGGTTCTTTTCTTTCTTTTTTACGATCTTTACTTATATTTGTTAATATATTTTTATAATTTATTTTATAAACTTTATATTTTAAAACGGAATGTTGTTTAAAATGTAAAAAAGAACATAAAAAAAGACGACATTAAATTATATCATTAAATCAGTTAAAAAAGTTATGTAAAAAACTATTTCGGAGGAAATCGACCCTTTCTTTCCCGATTTATGAAATTAAAAAACAAAACAAAATTACGCGAACCGGCGCGTTTATTTTTAACTTGCACATGTTGCCATCTAGTAGGAAGTAGCAAAACTTAAGCATTACTTAAAATTAAAAAAAGATAAAACAGCGTTTGATTTTTGAATCTAAAGTTTGTGTTACCAAATGGCAACATTGGGAGAGAAAAGGTTAAATTTGTTTGTAATTCAAAAAAAATGTTTTCTGTTAGATACAGTGCAGAATGTAGGTGCGAAGAATCAATGTACAATAATCATAAGATATACCCCATAATCATAAGGTATGCTTATATATGGTATGCTTATATATGGTATGGTATAATCATAAGGCTCCATAATCATAAGATATGCTCCATAATTATAAGATATGCTTAATAATCATAAGATATGTCACATAAAAGGTATGTTCAACTGAAGTTGCAAACTAGACATTACAACTGGTAAAGATTAAAAAAAAAACCTAAGAAAAACTCCGTGAAAGTAACATAAATACTAAATATTGCGTCCGTAACGCTACGATAGAGCTGCCATTATGTAATTATAATTGGTTTATAATTATAATTGGTTTATAATTATTATATAGTTGAGCGACGTTGCACTTCATCAAACTTATAACTGGTGCTACGCACATTCATTGAATCTTGTTCTAAAAGGATGCCACTCAAACCACAACCTTTTCTATTATTTTTTAACTGCTTCATGCCTTTGCTGTGTTTTTTAGAGCATTCTTTAATGAAACGGATTTGGGATAATCAATAACAAGATTGTAGGCACAAAAAATATTTTATTATTAAGTATTATTAGAAAAATGGTTGTGACGATGAGATGAGTAAGATGGTTGGCCAAAAAATTTGTAAGATGAGCTAATAACAAGTTGTAAAAAACATAATTTATGTCTGTTGAGAAAAGAATGTACGGGTTGTTAACGAGTTGGTAAATGAAAATAATGCAATAGATAAATACTGAATTTAATATTCATAATTACATTATGAATACGATTCTCAAACCTATTAAAAGCAATTTAGTTAATAATTGCTCAATTATAAGTAAATTTTTTATACACAGAATTTTCCGCTCTTGATCCACAGTCTATCATCTATCATCAACTATCATTATCTAAGCAGTTTTCTCATTAAGTTTGATTAAAGGCTACAGTAACTTATTTTGGAAAAGACTTAACTGACTTTACATATAAACAGCACAAACAAATTTTGTACCTAATACTTTCTCCAAATATTCAATTGCTTGGTAAAGCATCACCGATAATTTATTATAAAAACTCTGGAACAACCATGACCTAATATACTATATTCACAGACGTATATCTTCAAGGCCAGTTTGAACGCTTTTGACATTTTAAACACCAAAATAATATTTTTTAAGTTAATTCTTAGTTCTGAGTTTACTAAATTTTGAAGAAGTTATATATAAAAATGGTCAACAAATGTGCTTCACCAAAAATGTACATCGAGATATTTAAGCAACACAAGCAAATTTCATTTTTTCATTTTTTCAAAAGATCAAAATTTAAATCAACTTTGGATACGTTTTGTTAATCGCTTAAATAAAGCATTTGATTTTTTGTATGAACTTGATTTTAAAGATAAATATGTAATTAGAGGTGATGAATGCATCCTGAATTTGCTTTTAAAACTTGTTTCTTTCTAGTATTCTTGTTAACTTTTGCAAAAAAAAAAGTCTTCTTTACCATTTTAAAATCTTCTCAAAGTCCTCTCAAAAAAAGAATATTTCAAGAAGATCAGTTAGAAATATTAAAAAAAAAATGATTACAAGTAATCAACCACATCTGAGATCAAGATGGATTTAAACTCAATTCAATTGATGAAATATCTATGTTTTTTTAAAATTCTGATTTTAGGTTTTCTTATTTTGTGTAGAAAAATACTTTATTGTTAAAGTTATTATATATTGTAAGCATATACTGTGTTCTTATTATGTACTAATTCTGTAAATTTTTTCTTGAATAATGTTATATATAGTTTAGTAAAATATACTTTGTAAAATATATTGAGTATGAGTGTGTATATTTATGTGTATATATGTATGTGTGTATGCACCTGTGTGTGCGTATACGTGTAAATGTATATATGTATAAATGTGTGTGCGTATGTATGTCTATGTGTATAAGTTGCTGCACGTGGGTCAAAGAATAACTTTTACAAGTTACCAAGTGGAAAATATTCATCATTTGATATTAAAAATCTTGTAATTAAAAATTCAACAAGACAATCGTGATATACTAAACAATATTCGACAAAGACCATCATGATATACTTAAAAAAAAAAAGATAAACTTAATCTATTCAATAATGTATTTGCAGAGGTGCTTTACAACGGTTGAAGAAAATAATTTTGAAGAGAAATGAAAATTCGTCAAGAAAATTGTGCTATTCTGAAAAGAAGATGCAGAAAAAAAATAAAATAAAAAAATAAAAAAATCCAAAGAATAATGATTCTAGTAAAACCTGCCATATTTTAAGATAATTTAAAGAAAACTTCAAATATTATATTACCAATGAATTATGTGATAGTCGCATTGTATGAGTTTACATCAACTTTTATTGACGCGTCAAACTTTAGCGGTTCTCTTGACAAGACCTCTAAGTCTTCTTTGGGTTTCCACGTTCCTTTTTTTTTTAAATTTAATTTCTATCATTATTTTAACATAATCTTCAATTGTAAACTTTTTAACTTGATATATTTGTATGAAAATTTTCATGTAATAAAAAACAAAAACAAAACAAAAAATAGAGAGAGTTTTATCAGCCTCAAGGCAGGCCACCATATTCTACAAAAATATTTTATAAATCACAAACAAAATTGTGGAAAGAAGACGTATTTGTTTTATGATAGTGTGCATATAGTCAAAAACTTTAGAAATATTATATTAAATAAAACATTTGTTTAATCATATTTTAAATACCATAATACGCATATCAATATTGGTTGCCCATCAAGATATATTAGTTGTGATGATTTATTTAAAATTTACTTTAATAATTATGAACTAAAATGTTAGCATTTCGTTTACCTTCAAGTCCATTATTGTTATTAGGTAAAAACTCCTAAACTTACGTATGAAAAATTACACCCTGAAAATAATAAACAAAATGTGTCGCTAGCATAGGAACTATTCATGAAACTACAATTGGAAGTAATTTTAGGGAATCGAACTTTTTTTGTGGTTTTTCTTTTTAGAAATGCATAAAAACCTAAATTATTTTTTTAATATATTTTATAGATTATTTCTTGTAAAAAGCAAAAGTTACGTTTAACTTTTATGTGATATTTATGTATGGTTGACACATTTTGATTTGACTTTATTGATGTTAAAAATTTAGTTGTTTTCTCTTGTCAAATTAATGTTAAAGGATGTATGATTTTTTTTTTCAAACTATAGAAATATTTCTTTATACATATTATATAAGCACCTGCAAAATTTCGAAAAAATTTTTTTTTGACGCAGATAACTTAAAATGTGACTTTTGGTACCTAAAATCTTTTTCACGGACTCTGTAATGGTGAGGGGGGGGGGGGTATTGAAAGTCGATTGAAAATGCTATTTGGCTAAATTAGTCAATCATTGACTTGTTTTGATTAAAGACATTGTAATTGGCTCAACTTCCAATAAACCAAAGTTTTTTGATAATAAAAACAAGTTATAAAATTTTATTAGATTTAATAATAGTAAAAATAATAATACTAGTTATAATAATTATGATAATAATAATTATGATGATAATAATAACAATAATAATAATAACAATAATAACAATAATAATAATAATGTTAACTATTAATAATAATAGTATCAACAATAGTATTATTAAATTTATTCACAACATCTTTTAAATAATAAAGGTTTTCAACTTTACTTTTATTGCACATTATTAGTAGTAATAAATATCTAGCAATATCCGTATTAACTTAATACTTCAAAGTCCCTACTGTCAATAGTGGTTGATGTCTTCAGGAATGATGTCAAAAGTAATAATAAAGTATTATTTTAACATAAAGAGTTGTTCATAAATTACGTCACACAATTTCGACCATTTTTGACCCCTTTTTTCCCCCTCTTCACAACATATTAACTCTTTAATAACACGTCCCTAACGATTCGTCACAAAACCACTAACTTATCCCTCTCCCGGCCCCTAGAGCGTGACTTAATTTATGGACAACCTCTAACATATATTGTTCAGTAGCATGTATTGTTCTTTTTAATTTATATTAAGTTTATCTATTATAATTTTTTGAAATGAATATAAAAAATATTTTGAAGTGATTATGAATAGCAAGTGTATTTGGTTAATATATAAATAGCATTAAACTGTATTGGGTTTATTAAAGTTTCTGATCTTTTTTTATTACCTTTTCTTTGTAATTTCACGTCCCATTTACACAAGCTACAGGTAAGTTTGTAAATTAAACTTTTTTTAGTGCCATGTTTATCTGGTGTTGGTTCGGTGCCCCTCAAACTCCCAGCGTTGACTAGTGACCAATGGAAACATGTAGCCCTCATTTATGCTTATTTTTTGATAAAAGTTTCAGTTTTTAAGAAAAGTATTGACAAAGTCATAATAATTTTAATTAAGAAAAACTAAATTTTGACCAGTTTCTTCAAAAAATTCATATATCTAAAAATTGGTACATTGAACGTCATATCTTATAATAGGTTTGTTAGATTTTTATCATTTTTTTTAGCTTAAAAATACTGTGCTGAAGCCCTTTCTAATGATATGAAACAACTTAATATATAATTAATTTAAAATTTCAAGTCACATGCCGAAAAAGTACGACTTCAAAAAGCTATTATCCAAATCAAAAGGATGTTTCTAATCTTTTAAATATTTTTAACTTTTAATGGACAATTGCTAATCCTAAAAAAGGATTTTCACCAAATATTGATGACAATGCTATTGTGTTAAATTTTTTTGTTTTTACTTTATTTAGGTATCCCAAGAAGTTCTTACGCTTTTATCAAAGAGCACCGCAGATTTTTGATCAGGGTAAGTTTTGCGACAACGCACAGTGGTGGTGGACAAAACCTAAAAAATGAATATTTATTATATTCCAAAGCATATATTAAAACATATTTTTAATACTCTAATTTAAAGTTTTGAAAATTGTTTTGAGTATAATAGAATCTTTTAAAACCACAAAAATTAGTTGCGGTTTCATGTGTAATGAAAAACTTTTTTTTTTTTTAAAGCGTGAAATTTTTTTTATACATAGCTATAATAAACAGTAACTTTTAAAATTTTATAAGCTTACGGAATTAGTTCATGTATTTATAATATTTAAAAGTAACGCTTTTCGAAAAAAAATCTAAAGTAAAGATCAGTCTTTATAATAAACTTTATAATCTGGCTTTAAAATAACGAGGTGAACTTTAAACATTTATTACTTTTATTTTGTACAAAAAGTGTCATACAATTTAGGGAACTTACGAAAACCTATATTAAATACTTGAACCAATTTGAACTAAATACATTGCCCCTAACTTCCCCTTTTGGGTTTCTTTAACATTTTAAAACAATGACTTGTAACTTATGTCATTTGCTTGAAATCAACTTTTATTTCTTGTAAACTAAAATTCATGTTATTTTGTTTGTTATTTAATTTAATACAAATTGCACTGTTTACTTAATAATTTTTTTGTTTTTTTGTTTAGTAATAAAATATAAATTGGTGACATTTACGGACTTTTACAACAAAATAAACTAGATTCTAATGATATACCATTCTTTTCATTGAAATTAACTGTTATAGTTTCTGCAGATATTAAACTAGAGGATTCTGAGGGAAAAACTTTATAAAATTATAATGTAAAAAGTTAATAGCTGCAAACAATGAATAATACTCATTTTGAGAAAAGTAATGAAAATTGGCTAGCTCAAGATTTTCAATACACCTACGGTACATTAAATGCTTCATCATCAGTTAATGAAGTTGGGAAAACATGTGGCTCTTTTGGAAGCTTGTAACAGAACAAAAAGAATAAGCCTAAGAATGTTAGTAATATTTTATTTAACCATAAATTACTTCATGCAAAAAAATTAAAATTAAGAAGTGAGTTTAAGTACGAAACTGGCACAAAAATTTCTGAAATTTGAAATAAAAATCCCATTAAACCTGCTTAGATATATTCAACTGATAAAACTTTATCATTAACTATTAATGGTGGTATATCAAAATCAACATACCAGCTTCTAAGAATTGGTGCTGAAAATAAAAACATGCCACGTATTCTTTATATAATGGTATAAGATCTTCAAAAGCTAAATGCTATTCCAAGAACATTCAAATAGATGGCTAGTCAGTACAAATATCGCTAAAAGATCATTTAGAACACACTCTTAAAAAGCTATGTGGTATTCAAACTACTGTGCTAACCACAATGCAAAGGAATTAACTAAACTAACGTTTATATGCAAGGCTGATTTTAATGGTGCTACAGGATATAGTGTTTATAAACAGGTAAGTTAAAATGAAAGTAGTGACGTATGAAGAGTGCCTGTTGATTATTTATATAGTACCTTTAGAACTCAGTAGACTTTATAATAATAAAAACGTTGTAATATCACCATGAATTCACCACGAATCTGCGGCCAATATATTAAAAATACAAGTAATACATAATTATATATAGAGATAATAAATAATCTATTCAAAACGTCGTGAACATGTAATTATATCAATCATAGAGTTTGAAATCTATTCACTTATTTATATTTTTCATTTATTCCTATATATTTATTTATATATTTCAAATCGATTATATAATAATATCGATAATAGAGTTTAATCTGGTGATAAATCTAAATAAATTTTCATTTTTTCCGAAGTAAGTGCGCATTTTTATTTTTAAAGTTTGTTGCATCAATTTTTATTTTAAGTTTATTTCACCAGAAGAGTTTGTTATTCAGTTCCACGATTTTAAGTTTGTTAAATAATTTTTAGTATTGGCAACTATCTAACTAAAAGTTATAATAAAAGTTAATATATCTTAATAAAAAGTGATTCTTTGGATATATAAATTTTTTTAAACATTTATATATCCAAATTTTGGTAAAAAAATACCATATCTTTAATATCCGGCCCACTGTGTATCGCTTAGGCAGGAGGCCTAAGCGATACACATTGGGCCGAGGTATCACGTGGTGGAAAATTTGTTTCATCCAAACAGTTTCAAAACTTTTTTTTTAGTGTATTTGCTATTTTGAATTCAATTGAGAATGAAATTTCATTTCTATCTATTCCAGTCATCAACACTTATGTAAAGTTTGGTCCATTTGGATTTACAAATCCGCAAGAATAATAAGTATTAAAAATAGGGCTGCTTTATACTTATGTTCTTGGGCCGTTTAAACACCTTATTCCACTCTTGTTAGCTAAATAAAATAAAAAAGTATAAAACTTGAAACTTTAACTAAAATAAAATAAATATAAAACTAGATAAATATAAAACTTGAATGCTCCAAGTTTTATATTCATCTAGTTTAATTACTTTAAACAATGTTTTGTTGTGACCCCAAAATATCAAATCAAAAGGTTTGTATAGTTGTTACAAAAACTTTTCATGAGAAAAAAGAAATAAGTTTGCGTTTGTTTGTGTTTGATTTTCTGTAATAATATTTATTATGGCCTAATAAAAGGAAAGATTGGAAACAATAAAAAAGGAGTTTTTTAACTACAGGCAAATTATAATTTTTTATTGAATATGTTAATGAGCATAAAATGTATATTGTTAATGTAAGTTTTGTCTATCATTAATTACATATAAAGTCATGTTTTATTAATATATAGGTTACTCCCTTCATAATTGAAAACGAATAAATGTAATATTTTTACTGTTCAACTTAAAAAAAAAAAATATATGATCGCATTTCTTCCTTTAGTGATCGACAGTTCCACTACTCTCAAAAAAAAAAACATGTTTTTCTAAATGCATGAGATAGAATTAAAGCAAGAAAAATACCACAATGATGCAAAAACATTTTTTGTTAAAAAAGTTATTTTATAAAAAGAATTAAAAAAAAAATTCTCAAAATTTGAGCCTTAAATTTCCAAAAAAATTTAATTTACCGAATCATTTAACCGATGATATTACATACTACAGAAATCAATTATTGTTAGTATTAAACACTAGGGAAAATAGTTTTTAATAAACATTATTTTTTAAATTTCTGGAAAGAAGTATAAAATAGTACAGAAGAAAATTAGCATTTTAGTTATTTAATTCACATGCTTTCAAAGAATGAGGTTTTTTGTATTATTTGATGAAGTTATTGTTAAAAGGGGCGGATGAGACAAGTTCGTTTTAGACAAAGACATTTGATCTGTAAAGCTATTTTGTGATCCATCTGCTGGTCAAAACAAAAAACTATACATTATTTTGTTTTATGTATTTTTTTATTTATAAGAAAATAAGGTTTGACTTCATTAAAGTTTTTTATTCCATTTTTATATAAAACGTGATGAAAATGAGGTTAATTAATTTAAATCATATTACAAATAAGTATTCCATCAGATCGTATTATAACATTTAGAAATACTTGTAAAAGATCCACTCCATTTTTTTTGTTGTAGAATTGTTGCATGATATACTGAAAAACTTAACTGATTTTACAAGGCCATTTTGTAAGAATAAATGTTCACTTCCAGCTCAAACTGTTTGTAAATTTTTTTTTAAAGGAGACTCAAGTGGCATCGCATCTCATCGGAATAATGAAATTGATCATTTTTTGCAATAAATTTAAAAAATAACAAGAAGAATGTTTTAAAAAGTGAGCTACCAATTCTACATGATGCACCTCTATTGTGAAGTACAGAAATCTAAGAGTGGTAATTAAAGACCTTTAGGTTTTAAAAAAGCCACATCCAATACTGAGTTTTACAATTCTGTCTGAGATTGTTGTGACATTTCATCACATCTGAAGATAAATAATAAATAGACTTTTTTAATCGATTTTTTTGTTTTAATTTTTTTTTAATGTTTCTTGATGTAAGGTTTTCTAAAATTTGCTTTGTATGTTCCTTCTCTGCATTTAACGGATAATTTTATAAATAATAATCATAAGAAATTTTAAAATAATGTAAAGCTATTATGGTAAAAAAAATATGAATAAATGCTTATGTTAATTTTTTATATATGTTGTATTTAACCATAGTTCTAAACTTTATTCATTATCAGGAAAACTTGTAATAAGTATTTGTTTGTACATACTGCTTTGTGACGTCAGTATGAAAAAATTTTGAACCTGTCACCCAAAAATAATAGGATATAGGAGCGTTATAAGATCATAGCTGCAAATTGTTTGCTAAAATGAGCTCCTTACTGTTATCTTTAAGCAAATATAAAATATTTTATAATTAAGCTTTTTATTTTAACAAAGGCATTATGCATATATTTATGGCGCAGGCGCAGTGGTTAGAGTTCTGGCCAGACCCCTGCCGTCTCTCACCCAGTAAGCGACATTGGTAAGGATGAAGGTGTACCTTCCTAGTTATGTGCTCTTCCGCGGTGTGTTGTCATAAGATCGTTAGGACTTCTGGATGTAACTACAAAAAAAAAAACCGAGGAAAAAACCTCATACCAAGAAAAAAAACATTATACCGAGAAAAAAGGCTTAACGAAAAAAACATTAGATTCCATAAAAACCTTCACTATAACTTTTTCCTATAAATTCTAAAGGTATATAAGTTTTAAAGTTTTATAATTATTTATCTTCAGGTGAAAAAATGCGAAAGAATTAAAAAATAAAGTGTAAAAAAAGATTGGTTCCAAATATATAATATAATAATTATATAATATATATATAATATTATATATTAATAATAACATATTATTTAGTTTTATATAGATGCACATTTGTTAGACGAGATTTGAATGTGGGTTTATAATTACAAATAGTCCTATATGGACTTTTAGACAAAATTATTCTAATATCTTTTACGACAAAGGTTTTGTAATATTCTTTTGTTTTCTTCAGACTACATTAACTGAAAAGAAAAACTTGAAATAAAAAGAAAGAATACTTACAGAGAATAAAATCCATCTGTTTCAAAAAACTTAATCAATATTTTATAAAAGTTGAACATAATAAATATGTTGCAATACTAAAAGTTCCTCCGATTTTGATTACTAATTTTATTTTTAAGAGTAAGAAATAATTTTGTTTGTTTTTGGTAATAAATTTTAAAACTTTCATTTGCTTGCAACTTTAAAGGATGGTTTCAATTCTTAGACAATCAAGCGTTTTTAAATTACTTGCTACCTAAAAGGATGTTCTAAATTTTTGGACAACCTTGCATACATTTATAATATAAATATTACACTTTAATGTGTCGATTATTTAACAACTTTATTCCAAATTAATCTAACTTTATTTATTGAGATATTAGCATAAGATACCGCCTTTTATTTTATAATTACTTCAAGTTTCGGAATTAAAGATTTGAGATAAGAATAAAAGAGGTGGGACCATTATGAATCTTGTTCTTAAGTATTTTTGAAAACATTTGTGAGCTAAATAATAATTAAGTTTCATTTCAGTTTTTTATAATATATCTAAAAGAGTTTTGCTCGCATTTTTGGGGTTTCTTGAGAGCTTAATGAAGGTGGAGAACAATAGATAAAACTTTTACCAAATAATGGCATTTTTATTTCATACTTTCCTTAAATATTTTATCATCAATAC
Organism: Hydra vulgaris; assembly: GCF_038396675.1. Classification (NCBI taxonomy): domain Eukaryota; kingdom Metazoa; phylum Cnidaria; class Hydrozoa; order Anthoathecata; family Hydridae; genus Hydra; species Hydra vulgaris. The sequence goes on along the minus strand of NC_088932.1, from coordinate 33,153,166 downwards.
GAAAAAGAGCTTGATATTCTCATGGTTTTTAGTTATTAATACGGATCTTAGGCATTTATTTTAACCGCAAACTTTTTTACTTTACTTTTGATTGACCCCCGTAAATTAGAGTAATAGTATTTAAAAACAAGATAAGGTTAAATTTTGTGAAGTTTTGTTTGTCTAGCGATTGGAAACTTTTAAAAACAAACTTTTTTTAAATAATAAAATGTCTTTGCAATATCTTTGTTTGAAATTTTTATTTGCGTTGTTTTATTTTCATATAAAAATAAAGAATAATAAATAAACGTTTTAATATTACAGAAAATACAATAATTTCGAAGTGAGTTTAAACTTGAATATCAAACAACTTTATTCCTTATATTAATATTTCATATGTTTTATTGAGATTTGTTTCAATTCATTATGAGTCTAAAATGCAAAACTTTAATATAAGTATTTTTAAACTTAATGATACACATCTTTTCTTAAAACTTGTTTAAGGAAATGGGAGAAGAAAATGTAGGTTATTCATTTTTCTTTTTTAATGTTAAGGAAATAAAATTTTTTTAAAGTTTTTTATATCCTTCAAGTTATATTTGTGTTATACGATAAGGTATATATATATATATGTATAATATATATATATATACATATATATATATATATATATATATATATATATATATATATATATATATATATATATATATATATATATATATATATATATATATACAGTCAAATTATTTCAAACTCTAATACTTACATAATATTCTCTATTAATCAATATGAAAAAAATATAATGAAAAGATAATTGATAATATTCATTTAATAGGATATAAAATGTCCTGGAAAATGCAATAAAAAGTCCTGGAATGTCCTGGAATTTAACTTTCAAAATTTTTTGCTACCATGTAAATATATATATATATATATATATATATATATATATATATATATATATATATATATATATATATATACATATATATATATATATATATATATATATATATATATATATATATATATATATATATATATATATATATATATATGTATATATATATGTATATATATATATATATATATATTGTTGTTTTGATTATGTAATAATTTTTTAATTATATATATATATATATATATATATATATATATATATATATAATATACTGCTGATTTAGGTGAGCAGTGTGATGTCATACTGAAATAGCCTGCTGTCGGGGGCTTCAGTACATACATCAACTGACAAATAGCCTGATTCGCAGTGGAGTGCTGCTACATCGACTGAGGGTTTGGGATGGGGCAGCAATCTTTTCATTGATTATTCTTCGTTTTCTTCTTTTTCTAAAAAAGCTGTATCAATTTAGATAAGCAAAAAAACTGAGCAAATGCTCACATAAATATGCTATAGTATATATATATATATATATATATATATATATATATATATATATATATATATATATATATATATATATATATATATATATATATATATATATATATATATATCTTTTTAACCTATTCTTTTGTTATTTCCTATTTCTTTTGTATGACATGATAAACTTTTTACCTGATTTTATTGTATTTTTGTAATTATATTATCATTAGTTTGTACAAAAATAATTATATTTGTATTATTTTTTTTAACACCTTTTTTTAAGCATTTTAACAAATTTTAAATATGTAATTTTAACTGAAGATGACCAGTGTTAGTCAAAACATGTATTGTTTTTTATTAAAAAAATGGTTTTAAAAATTAGAAAATTTGTCTTGTTTATGGAAATATATATATAAATTCATATATATATATATATATATAATATCTATATGTATGTATATATATATATATATATATATATATATATATATATTTATATATATATATATATATATATATATTTATATATATATATATATATATATATATATATATATATGTATATATATATATATATATATATATATATATATATATATATATATATATATATATATATATATATATATATATATATATATGTATATATCTATATGTATAATATATATGTGTAAATGCTATAAATAGTATTTATATATGTATATAGATGTTATAAATAGCATATGCTTTTAAAAATTTATGTTAAAAATTTTTAGCTTAAAAAACTTTGAATTCAAAATTAGAATAAAAAAAAAGTTAAAGTATATAATTACTTTTAAACTCATATTATTTTGCCTTATATATTATACAAAAATTAATAGTTTGTACTAAATAAAAAGTTTGTGTTGGAATTAGTGGATTCATTCCCCCCCCCCCCCCCATTTCCTTTGAAATTTGATGAAAAAAAAAGAGTAAAGGATTGTTTAAAAAAAATTATATAATAAAGTGTTTCTTGAAAAAAGTAATAGAATCTGAAGAAAAACAATAAAAAAAAGTAACAAAGAATCATTTAAAATTCACCTGTTTTGTATTTAATTTCATTTAGCTAGTAAAACATTATGCAATCTTTGTTTTGTTTATTGCTTTGTTTAATTTTTTATTATAAATTGAATCATTCAACTCTACAATTAAACAAATTTTGAAAATATTTTTTTAAACAAGCTGGGATACAACATTGGGTTAACATTTTGTATAAATACAACAAGAAATTAAAGTTAAAAAAAGTTAACTTTATGAAATTTTTACGAACTTATGGTTTAGTTTTTAAACTAAAATTTGAATTATAAAACATATTTATTGGATGAATTTCTTTGTTTGTTTTTGATAATGTACAAAGAGCTTTTTTTTTGTTGCTTTCTGAATTTATTTTTTAAAAAAATACATGTACATATATGTTATTATTGTTATAGTTATTATTATTATTATTATTATTGTTATTATTATACTATGGTATTATAAAAATGTCATAAATAAAATTTTATTTTTGTACTTTTAAAATCAGGCCATTATACCTTATAATTTATAATGTTAATATAGTTATTGTATAATTGCTATATAATTAGTAATGTATAAATAATAATAACATGAACTAATAAATTGTTATTTTCATTACATAATGCAAGTTTAACTTCACTTGCAAAGGTGTTGGAAACGTTTTTAATTTTTTATATATTTTAATCAAAAGTATTTTTCTTAAATCAATAACCAATTGTGATGAATAAGTTTGGCTATTGAACAAAAGTTTGAAGAAAGTAGACTTTATTTAGCTCCTTTAAAATTGTTGCAGTGACAGAAATAATTATTACATAATAAAAAAGTTATTTTAAACCTTTTCTTGTTGAAAAGTGTAATGTAGGTTTTTATTTTATGGCAGCTGAATAAATAACCTAAAGAATGCAATTTATTTATCAATTACTCTTGTGTTCAATCAAACATTGTTCTATTGTATCTTAACCTCCTGGAAAATTTTTAGTATTTATTATTAGTATAGTGTATATTTACTGATTTGAATCTACTTATTATTGTTTTTTGTTTTTTCTCTTTTTGGTTCTAAATTTGTATAAAAAAATATTAGAAATTTATTTTTATATAATTGCAAATTTTTCTTTGAAAAAAAAAAAAAAAAAAAAAACTTTTTATATGGTGGTTAGATGTATAGTAAAAAGTGCCTTGTTTCAACGTCATTTTTACAGGAATAGCGTTGAAACCTTCCTTAGGAAGAATTTTCCATATTGTCATCATAGTTATACTCGATCTATTGAAAGCATATGTTGTAATATTTTGACCAATTTTTAATATTGGGTTGCAAACACCTGCAGGTTTGTTGCTTATCAGATAAATTCTTTCTAGTGCAATCCATCTTAAACTTCAATTTTTTGTAGGAAACCAGGAAGTCAACAAATACATAAATCTTCATGTCGCTCCATGCTTTGTAGATTTGCTGTGAATGTATATTTTAAAGTTAGAGTTTCTTTAAAATGCTTACAGTTTTTCTTGCAAACTTATTGGAGATACAACTGCATCAGCTGGTGGATTAGATAAAGCATTAAGAGCAAGTAATATGTGTAATGAGTAGAAGAGTAATGTGTGGCTCAGCCAAATTAAAAAAATTATCTTCACAAGAGGTGCATTAGTAAAGATTAAAAGAAAGTTAGACACCAGATGTGTTCAGAGTGTTATGATGTATGAAGTGAGACCTAGGCAATCAAGGTTGATGATGTAAATGTCCAGAAAGCACAAATAAGATGATGGCCATTAAGATGTGAACAGACTCCTTAAAACACTATTCGTTAAGTATTGAATTTAAAATGTAATTTTTTTTTTGATATTGCGGTTCGAGTAGTGATAATAATTTTTATAAAAAGTTTTTTGCAATGTTTAAGACTATAACTAGCTTTATCACTTAAAGATTTCAGTTGTATTTATAATGGAGGTAATTATAATGGAGAGATTTGATAGTATTTAATGCCAAAGTTTTTTTTGTAAAATCATAAAATTTACCATTTTTAAATGTTATTTCTAAAGATTTGAAATGTTATTTTTGAATATTTGAAAGATTTGAAATAATGTTTGTCTACAATAAATTGATTCAAATTATTCCTTGTTAAGATAAGTAAATTATTTATTGTTAAGAGTATAATTGAATTATTGACAAATAATTTAACAAATGTAGAAAAATATTTGTATAGTTTTAAAGTTAGAAAATTTTTTTTTAGCCAAAAGTGTTATGTCTTATTTGTTTTACCATGTGTCATGTTAAACTTTATAGTTAAATTATATATTTATATAATTTAAATTGTGTAATGTTTAAATTGTATTATCGATGTTGGCCAAGTTGCATCCTTCCACATCCAGTTGAGACAGGGTGTGTTTGTTGAATCTTTACAGCTTTTAATCATTAATAAACAGAACTTAAATAGTTTTAAGGTGTAAAATGATATTTGTAACAGAAATGTTTTGGATCAGAGTTAAGTTAAAGTTTTTTTAATATAGATAGTAATGTACCTCATTTAAGGATGTGAAGTCCCAAAAAGGTCTCCAGATTTGAAAGTCACAAAATGATTATTTCTTACTGATTTTTGGTATCCAGAAATTCGAAAAATGTAAAGAGGCTTATGAACTACTTTTGGGGAAAAAAATAAAGACTTTTAGGTAGAGGAACAAACAATTTTAAATCTGGATTAATGGCAACAAAGATATTGGCAACAAGGACTCCAGGACTTCATGCTAAAAAGAAATAGGTTCCAAGTCATTAAATTTAATGAAAATTTTTCTTATTGCAGATCATTTGATAGTCACTTTGATAAGTCACTTGCAGATCATTTGATAGTTACTTTGATAAGTCACTTGCAGATCATTTAATAGTCACTTTGATAAGTCACTTGATATTTTTAGAGCTCCTTGACACCAGAGACCAGAAAAAAATAGAGGTTTAAAGCTGGCGTTTTTTTGGGACTCTGCATCCCTGATCCGATTGGTACACCACTAGTTCATTATTACAATTGGTACACCATTAGTTCATTACTACAATTTGTACACCACTAGTTCATTATTACAATTAATACACCACTAGTCCATTATTACAATTGGTACACCACAAATTCATTACTACAATCAATACATTACTTTTACAATTGGCACAACTAGAGCCTAGAGTTTATTCAATTTTGGTTACACATTTATAATCAAATAAATTTTTTCATTTACAAATATTTTTTTTGAGTAACTGTAAAGATTTATATGAACTGCCCTTAATTAGAAAAATGTAATTTTCTTATTAACATTTTATTATTAACATTTTGATAATTAAAATCAATTTTTAATAACTTTATGAGTTCAAATATTCGAATCCAATTTAGAATTTGCTTATTTTATATTTTTTTTAGTGTATAACAGATATGGGAGATGAAGAGGTGCATGCGAAGAGCATTGGCTTAAGAATTCAAGGCAAAATTGCAAGTAAAATGTCTTCAAAAGGGTTGGCAAAACAAGTTGTTGATGGACCTACCTCTGAACTAATTGATAACTGTTATAGAATTGCAAAATACTATCTTGAGAGTAAAAAAGATGCCGAAAAAATTATGAAAAATATGATAAAAATTGTTGTCAAGGTTGCACTTTTATCATCTAACAATCGTTTTACAAAAGAAGAAATGTCGATTATTCAAAATTTCCAAAACAAATTTAAAACCATTGCAAAATCTATAATAAGTTTTTATGAGGTAGATTTTACATTTGATTGTGAGTATACGGTCACAATGATGAAAGATTCTCAAAAGCTTTTAGAAAAGTTGGTTTGCAACCATCTCACTGCAAAGTCATTAAAGCGTATAGAGTGTGTTTATAATTTCTACTCAAATCCAGATGTTTTAGATTCTGTTTTCCAACCTGGTAGCAAGTTTAGACCTTATCTAGCCAATATTGTTAAGTCATTAAACACTTTGATAGAGCAAGGCCAGCTATAGGTCTCGCTATCTTAAAAGTATTTTAAATGCTTCGTGTTTTTTTTATTTTTATTATTGACAAAATGTTTCTGAAACACTTCGATTTTTTCTCTCTTCGGCGTTTTTGTTTTTTGTTTTTTTATATATGCATTTTTCTAGCTATGCAATCTTTATGTTTTCATATTTTACTTGTTTTGTGACAACGCTTTTAACACTCCATTTACCTTTACTTGTACATTATCTTTATACATTCTCCTGTTTGTTTGTTTTTTTTTTTTTTTTTAATTTTCTCTTTCACTGGGAATAATTATAGATTTACTTGGAGGATTTTTTTTTAATCAACATTCGTCAGCAAAGGAAATCATTTTGTGAAAAAAATTTTAAAATGAATTTTATTTATTACATGGCTATAAAACAAATTTGAAAATTATTTTTTTGTTTACAATTTTTATTTTCTCTCCTTGATTTTGAAAAATGTTTCGTGCTTAAAAAGTATTATTTCAAATAAATAATATAAAATAAATATTACAAATAAATTACACTTAATAACTACAAATAAATTACACCTAAAAAATTGCAAAATAAATTATGCATAAATATACAAATAAGTATTGTTATATAAATGTTATTTACTTAAGTATTAATATACAAAAATATTATTGTGGATATAAATAGTTTTAGGCATGTAAATAATACGTAAAATTGTATTACTTATTTTGGGTAGGAAGGGGGGGGGGGGAGAGAGGCTGGTTTTTACTTTTACTAAATAGTACAGATCTGTTGAAGAGATTTTTTCTGTTGAAGAGTTGAAGACATAATTTCTTTGCTATTAGAAAGATAATTTGATCTCCTAAAAATTGGTAAAAAAAATTCCTAAAAATTGGTAAAAAGAACATTTTGAATTAGTTTGAAAAGTTATGGTGTAAAGTTTACCAACCAGCTCAACTTGGCCCATCGGCGTAAGTAAGTGTGCTGGAAAATAAAGAAACTGATGCATATGCGTTGTGTAAAAATTGGTTAAAATTTTGATTTAATTTTCGATAAAAAAAAGAAATAGTAACAAGTTAACATAAAAAGTAAGTTTAAGCAATCACCTTTAATATTGAGTTAATACTAATTTAAATAATGTAAGTTATTTATAATAAGTAAATAACAGACCTTGTTTCAAATCATTACCAAGACGTTTACATTCGGATCAACTTCATCAGTATAGACATAAGGCGAAATAAGTTACGTCATATAATGAGCGTTTAGACAACAAAAAACAGTTAATTATTAATTTGAAATTCAATAAATGGGTAAAATATAAACACTTTAGTGATGCCAGATAAAATAAAGTGTTTAACTTTATATATCCTATTTGTTTACATTTATGCCTCAAATTCTCAACTATCACCCAACAACCTTACGTGTTACCTAACGTTACTTATCATTCATATATATATTTATTCAATAAACTTATAGGAAAAGATAGTTAAGATAAGAAAGAAATCGTTATGAATTTAGTTAAAAGTAAAAATAACACAAATATACAAGAAATTCCTATAAAATAAAATGAAACGCGGAGACACATAAGTCTATCAGGTCTTGTCATCAAGAACTGCTCGTGAAGTAACTATGCATTAAAAATAAATTGTTTATTTTAACTTAGATTTCAACTAAGTTTCTTAAGTGTTAATACTGTTGTTAAAATAGTAGTCAATTGGTTTTTTAAGACTTTGTTTCTTGGAAATATTTTGCATAGTTTTTACGATAAACGATAATTTATATTTACTCGACTAAATTTATTTACTAGTCGAAAAGGAAACATCTTAATACCAGAGCTAATCCAGACGAGTTCCCTTCGCACCGAGGTACAACTCATACCCTGAGCAGAGGCGATTTTAGGGGAGGAAGGAAGGGGGGTGTAAGGGTTGTTTCATCCCCTTCCCCCAAAGAAGGTGATTCTTAAGTTATAGTCGGTTTTTTTACGAATTTAGTCGGGCATTTGACACAATTCAGTCGGATAAACTTTATTTTTGAGGACTTTTTTTGTTTTTTCGGGAACAAATGGTACTTTTAAGGAAATCCCCCTCCCCCCCCTCTGCTCTTCCTCATTTTATTAGTCGAGTTACCTCTGACCCTGAGAAGGCGGACTTTTACTAAATCATTTATGTTATGTATTGATGTTTATCACCATGACGATCGTAAGTAGATTAACTAAATACTTTTATCGAAGTAAATGTTCGATTTTTCCACTTTTACAGTCGCACTAACGTTCATTAAGAATTCCATTTTAGTTTAATTATGCAACAGTTATTTTTTTATAAAAATCAACCAATAAGTTCATAAGTTAATATTGTGTGTCACAATAAGTTCCCAATCGTGAATTAAAATTCCTTTAAAATTGTAATAAAAGATGAAATTTTTAAATTAGATAAATAATTTTCTTAATATTTCAAAATAAAAATCGAATTCCATTATCCTTAGATTTTTATTTGTTTTAATTGGCTTTGACTTTGATGTTTAACAGAGTTAAACAGTATATTTAAATGACGATTGCTAAAACTATATTGATATTATTTACTTTCTTGATTTAATGTAAATGTTTATGCAAGTTTTAACCTTTTTATTGTATTGGAGATGTACAGTTTTTTATCTCATTTTATTTGTAACTTGTACAGCCCACATAGGGGCTCTATGAAATAATTGTAGTGACTTTATTCATCCGTATCTTCTTTGAGCCTTTTTTTTGAATCCAATTTTATTTTTAATGATTAAAAATAAAAAAAAACCATATTGTCCTCTAGTTACTTTTAGTTCGAATTCTAAAATCATAATCAATTTTTTTTTTCTTTCCTTTTTTTATTATTATTACTATATCATTATATATATATATATATATATATATATATATATATATATATATATATATATATATATATATATATATATATATATATATAAAGAATAATATAATTTATATATTCTTAGAAGGTTTATGTCCTCGTTTGATTTCATGTTGTCTTATGATCCATATATTATATAATATAAATAAACTTGTTATGAAGAAGTTCAACTTTTATTCGTTTTAAGTTCCAGCACTAAAATACTTTACGAGTGATTAGATAAAGCTGAATTAAATTTTAGTGAGTATGGTAAACAAAAAAAATCAATAAAAAATAGAAGTTGAGGAGATTTAGGTAAGCATTAATTTTCACGAACAACTTATTGATGAAAAAAGTCTGTCATTACTTCACAAGAGAAGTATAAAACAACAAGCGTAATGCAAAGCAACGAATATGCATTTATTAAAAATAACAACAAATTAAGAGAGAAGGAGGATCAATTCAGGCGGAAAAATCTGAGAGTCAAAATAGTTAAAGAAAACGAAGGGGAATGCTGGAGTGATTGCGGAATAAAGGTAAACAAAATTTTAAAAAAATCATAAAAGGTTTTAAAATAGAAAGGCCACACAGAACTGGGCATAAAAGTTCAGTTAAACCAAGAACAATATTCATAAAACTTTTAAACTTTAAGGATAAAACAGATATTATAAAAAAGAACTTTAACCTGAAAAAGAAAAATACCCAGTGGGCACGGGATTAAAAAAGACGTCTTTTAAACTTTCAAAAGACCTCCAAAATGTCAAAAAGACGTCTTTTTTTGGCTATTTTCTCCGATGCCAATACAACGTTGATCCAAATGTTATATTTTATCGTATTTATACTTATGAAAATTATAATAACGACGTGATTAAAAATAGCTAGCAAAATTAGATTGGTCAAACGTATGAAAAATATCGCAAAAGATTGTTGTTTTTTCGATCTAAACCCAACATTGTTCCAATGTATTGGGACCAAGGTTGATCCAATGAATATTGATCAACGTTGATCCAATGTTTTTAACGTTACGTTAATCCGATGTGTATATCTTGACGTTGGAATGTATACGTTGTTATTTTATTTTTGTTTTGTTTGTTTATTTCGCCGTTTAATAACTTTTACAATTTAAAGTTTATAAATAAAAACACTGGCGGGGCAAGTAGAAGACATTATTTTGTCTTATCACCGAACCCCAATCGTACAATAAACGTATAATATATTTATACTTTACAAACTATTTATTGAAAAATATAAATGTAAAAATAAATAACAATTAGTTTAAGAAATACTTCAAGAACAATATTCATGTTAAGAGTAATAATCAAGTAAACAAGAAAAACTTAAAGAAAAGTAAAAAAGAAAAACAAAAAATGAATGAATTAATTAAAGAGCACGTATTTACAAGAGCCACACTATATACGTATATTATACAAAGTATTTATTGAAAAATATGAAAATAAAATATATAACTATTTCTAATAAAGTAGTATTTAAATAAAGAACGAAATATTTATAATAAAAGAGTACTTAATTTGCAAAAACTGTAATATTTATCTATATTTTAAAACCAATTTGAATAAAAGTAAAATAAATAACAATTCATTTATAGTTTAAAAAAAAAAGAAAAATATTTAAGAACTCAGATTAGGTTTCAACAATAACTTTTAAAATTAGAGGAAACACCATAACTGAATTAATGAAGAAAAAAAAAAGTTGATAAATTCTAAGACACATTTTATATAATTGAATTTTAGTTTTAAAGAAGCATTTAAAATCGGATATGTTAAAAACCATAAGTAATAACACCTGTTTTGATTCATTTTTAAACTGTCGTATACTAACTTTTTTTGTATTTGCAATATTAGAAAACCTTTTCCACAAATAAGGTCCGCGATATTGAATTGAATATGTAATTTATTTTGAATTATTTTTAGGGACAATGTAATTATTATCTGAAAATTTTTTTGGGTATTTATGTACTACTTATTTATTACATACATCAACATTAAAACCTGGTGTAAGTTGATTTTATACATACATCAACATTAAAACTTGGTGTAAGTTGATTTTATACATACATCAACATTAAAACCTGGTGTAAGTTGATTTTATACATACATCAACATTAAAACCTGGTGTAAGTTGATTTTATACATACATCAACATTAAAACTTGGTGTAAGTTGATTTTATACATACATCAACATTAAAACCTGGTGTAAGTTGATTTTATACATACATCAACATTAAAACCTGGTGTAAGTTGATTTTATACATACATCAACATTAAAACTTGGTGTAAGTTGATTTTATACATACATCAACATTAAAACCTGGTGTAAGTTGATTTTATACATACATCAACATTAAAACTTGGTGTAAGTTGATTTTATACATACATCAACATTAAAACTTGGTGTAAGTTGATTTTATACATACATCAACATTAAAACTTGGTGTAAGTTGATTTTATAAACGTTTAATGCGCCTAGTATACGCAAAAAAGGCTCGCATGGTACAATTAATCAGCTCCAAATAATATTCTGCACGCATGTTTTTGTTAACTGTACAATTTTTTTAATTTTGTATGATTTGTACTCGCCCATGCAATATTACAAAAAACCAAATAACAATGAATGAAAGAAAAATATAAACTTTTTAAAGATTTATTATTTATAAATAGTTTATCCCTATATATCATGGCAATATTTTTTGATTATTTTTTCTCAATGCTTTTTATATGATCACTCCAACGTAAATGTTCATCTAATATTACGCCCAAAAAGTTAACTGAAGTTCTCTTTTAATGTTAGCGTTATTGATTATTAGATTTTGCAGTTTAATGGTAATATTTTCTAATTTATTTACTTTATGAATAAAATAAATTTGGTTTTATCCACATTTAGAGACAGTTTATTACTTATAAACCATTCATTAACCTTACCCAACTCTTCGTTAGCTATTTGAAAAAGTGTTTTAATACCTCTGCGGGAATAAAAAAGATTGGAGTCATCTGCAAAAAGAATACAATTTAAGAAGTGTGTTGCTAAATTTAAATCATTTATATATACTAAGAATAATAAGGTTCCTAAAATAGAGCCCTGGAGGGCACCACAAGTTACAGCATATGGAATTGTTTGTTTTTGCTCATATTGGATGAATTGTTTTCTATTGGTCAAATAACTTTTGAACCAAAGTAAGTTATTTTTTTACTCCATTATATTCAAGTTTTTTTATTAGTATGTTATGGTTTACAGTATCAAAAGTCTTTGACAAATCAATGAAAACTCCTAATGTAAAGTAGGTAGTACATAATGCGTTTGTTATTTGATTGACAATTTCAAGCACTGCATGTTCAGTGGAAGATTTTTTTTGAAACCAAACTGTTTTGAGTACAACATATTGTTTTCAGATAAATAATTAAATAGCCTGTTGTACATTATTTTTCAAGTAATTTTGAGAAACACGGTAATATAGATATAGGTCTATAATTAGAAATAATAGAGTCATCGCCAGTCTTAAAAACTGGCGTGATTCGTGCAATTTTTAATTTTTTTCGGGACAATTCCTGTTTTTAAAGAAAGATTAAAGATGTGAAACAAAAGAGGTTCGATTATACCATAAACAGATTTTACAACATTAATGTTAATTTTATCAAATCCAGCACTTTTGTTAGTTTTAAGATTATAAAAGGCGGTTCGCAATTCAATTAATTTAAGATTAGGTTCATCCATAACTTTATCGTAACTATTTAAATAAGACTCAAATGAAGTTGAATTCAGAGGAATTTTTGATGCCAAATTTGGACCAGCATTAGTAATAAAACTGTTTATTTTTTCAGCAATAATTGATTTATCATAAATATTTTTTTCATCAACTGCTATCTTTTTTGGCAGTGATTCTCGCATAATTATTTTTGCCCATTACTACTTTAATTACATTCCAAGTTTTTTTGGTGTTTCCGCTTTCTTTGTCTAATAGTTTTGCATAATAAAGCGTCTTAAAGTTAATTTTTGTTTTTTCGAATATATTTTTTGTTTTTTCGAATATATTTTTGTTTTTATATGTCATTTCGTTTTTATAAGTTTTTTTTTTTTTTTTAAATATTCATCTTATAACTTTTGCTTTCTTTTTGAGGATTTTACTAACTCATTAGACATCCATGGAGTCATAACTGTTTTTGTGTTTACAATAATTTTTTTTCTTCAGGAAACGCTGTTTCATATTGCTTGCAGAATTGACGTAGAAATAGATCATATAAGTTGTTAGCATCGTTTGATTGCAATACCAGGTTCCAATCAACGTTGTTTCTTAAAAGGTTTTAAAACTGCTCTACAGAGTTTTCATTGATCTGTCACTTAAATACGGTAGTTTTAGAAGGAATGTTGTTATTTATCTATTATTTTTTGTTGTTATCAATTTATTAGTAATTAAGAACGGTTATTATGAAAGTTATTAGTTATCATATTATCAAGAAGTGTAGAAGAGCTGTTAGTCTCTCTAGTTGCCTTGTTTATTGTTGGAATTAAGTTACTTTGAAGAAGAGTGTTTATAACATTTTTTACATTATTATGTGAAGCATGTTTTTTTAGGTCAATGTTTAGATCAACAGCCAAAAAGACATGATCTCGCATTTTATTGATAGCTGTTATGAATGATTTAAGATGAGTTTTAATTTTTTTCAAATTATGTGATGGTGGTCTATATGTCGCGTTTACAATTATGTTTTTGCGTTTTCATTATTTAATTCAATGCATAATGACTCACAATCTATTTCATTCACACATAGATCGTTACTTAAACTATAATTAATTGAGTTGTGGATAATAGTACTTACGCCCCCACCAGCACCAAAATTACGTGGTTGGTAATCTAATTTGTAATTAATTAGTTCAAATTGCGCATTTGTTTCACCACACTTACACCAAGTTTCCGTAAGACAACTAATTTTAAAGTCATTCATCCAACAAAAACTTGAAGTTTTCAAAAAATTTTTTTTAACTTCGAATATTAATGTTGAAAATTGAAAAAAAATTTCCTTTTTTTGTAGATATTAGAAACATTCGAAAACTGTATAGTATTGACTTTCAAATATTTGTTTATTAAAGTTAAGTCATTCTCGTCCCTGAAAATGATATTTTCATCAAAAAATTTAATTATTAGTTTTTCCTCCATTTTTTTGATTATTTGTTTTAAAAAAAATAAAATAATATAATAGAAAATAAAAAGGACATTTGTGTAAACACAAAATTGGAAATAAAACAATAAAACTTAACTCTTGCTTTCTTGGCACGGTTTTTTTGATATCCAATCGCGTCCAATTAGCTTATCATACGATATATATGCAAATTTTCCCAGCTGCCTTTCAGTTTTCATTCTTTCTATCAAGTCTTTTCTTATTACGTTAGTTTCATTGCAAAAATCTTCATTAATGAAAATCGTATTGTAGTTTATTCTCCTCGGGCATTTGCCCTGCAGAGGTATTAATAAATGTCACAGTAGTTAAGAAATAAAAATACAAGGTGGTCTACTGTTCCACTATTAAAATACATAAAGACAGACTCCCAGGGGGCTCACTATATAAAAAATAAAAAATCGAAAACGAAAAAATTAAAATTCGAAGAAAATAAATCGAAAAGGAAAATTTCAAAAAAGAGATTTTCACTAAAAAATATATCTTGGCATTTTAATTTACAAGAACTTTGTTAATTTCTAAATTAAAATTATTTTTTCCGCTCCAGATATTTTTGCATTCTTGTCGAAAAGAAATCTTTTCATTATTAATAATAGAAATTTGGAATTCGTCTGACAAAATTCTTTTAATTTTGCCTTGGAATTCCAGCATGAGCGTCCTTCTGGGGTAAATTTTTTTGTCGTGGAGCGACCTCATTCTATTGCAATATATTATGTATAATAGTTCGTTAGTTATTAGTTTTCCAATATAAAATTTATTTACAAAAGTTGATGAAAAGAAGAGTAGTGATTTGAAAGTGTTTTTAAGAGGTATTAGGTATGGGTATATTTTATGAATGAGGGCTAAAATGTATTTTACTAAGGGTTGAACTTTTTCACACTTAAACATCATGTGTTGTATATTTTCTGATTCTTTCATACATTGTGGGCAGAGATCGTCTGTTATATGGCCTCTTTTTTCAAACAGTGTATTGGTGGGTAGTGCAAAATGTATTAGTTTATACTTTATTTCATCGGCTTTGTTGTTGCTTTCATTTTTGTGTATGGATATAAACAAATGGGCCCATTCTTTTGTTGAGGTATTATTCATACTGTTGAAAATGTCCTTCCATCAGTAAAATTTATTGGGTGTACTTTTATCGTTGTTATTTAGGGAAGTGTTGTAAATTGCTTTAGGAGTTAAGTCAAGGAATCGTATTCGACGATTATTTTTGGTGCTTACGCACAATGACGTTTTGTTGTAGTCGAAGCTTTGACTTTGGGTGTTTATCATGCTTTTCCATTGGGGTGGTAATGAATGTATTATGGTTGTTAAGAGGCGTTATTTTATACCAATAACTTGGCTTTCCAGAAAGCCCTGGACAAATACTTTTGATATGTCCCTAACATGATTATGTTATTATTTATGGATTCTTGAGTTGGTTTCATAGTTTGGTTTTTGTTGCGTATGTATGGGTTAAAAAATATTGGTTGCTTTAGCACTTCTTTGATGGTGAGATTCTTATGGTTATTGTGTTTTAAGTAGAATTCATTCAAACTTTTCATTGTTTGTTGGTAATACGGAGGTAGAGTTTTTAAATAATCATATGAGTGTGATGTGAGAAGGACAAGGTTTCCTTGATTAGCGTTTCGGTATTGATTAAGTATGTAGGAAGCTGAGTCTTTCGAGGCGCCGTTTTTGTTTTTGTTATATAACTTTGAGATCCAGCTCAGCTGTAAAGATTCGAGTTTTTTCTTGACGTCGACTATATTTAAACCTCCCTGGTCTATCGGAAGTTTTGATGTTTGCTTAGGGGTTTTTACGGTGCTGTTATTCCATAGAAAACTTTCTATTTTACGTTCAATTATTTTGATTTTTTTGTCAGAAGGAATGGGTATTGTGAAGGGTAAATGCCATAAGCTGCTTAAAAGGGTTTGATTTATTAAGATAGCTTTACCTTTTATGGATAATTTGAAACGCTTCCAGCTATCAATTTTTTTGCTAATGATGTTAATAATCTCATCCTATTGACGGTTTATGTAGTTACTTGTGTTTGAGAAGGTTATACCAAGACTCTGGAGAGTGTTGCTGTGCCAGGAAAAACTGAGGAAATTTTCTTTTATCCGAGATCTGTTCATTCCGAGCCAAAGGCCTTGGCATTTGGTAGTATTTAGTTTTGCACCTGTGGCTAGTTTGTATACATTTAGGACGTTGTCTAGAGCTTTTATAGAGTTGTCTGAAGAGAGGTAAAAGTTTGTGTCGTCGGCGTATTGTTGGAGCTTTGTCTCTTTGTTGTTTAGATTTTGTATACATTTAGGACGTTGTCTAGAGCTTTTATAGAGTTGTCTGAAGAGAGGTAAAAGTTTGTATCGTCGGCGTATTGTTGGAGCTTTGTCTCTTTGTTGTTTAGAGTTATTCCCTTTATTTTGGTATTTTTACGGATGTATCCTGCAAAAACCTCAGCTTGCAGAACGTAGAGTGTCATTGAAAAAGGACATCCTTGTCGTACTTCCCTGTGTATGTCTATTTTTTCTGATAGGAAACCGTTTATTTTTAGATGTGAACTTATGCCATAGTGCAGTGTTTTGATTAGGTTTATAAATTGCACGCTAAAACCAAAATTAAATAGGCAGTCATACAAGAAATTTCTGTCGACGCGGTCGAAAGCTTTTATTTGATCGATGGATACGATGGAAGCATCTAAATTGTTTTTGTTGGCGATGTAAATAACGTCTCTAGTGTATGCAAGGTTTTCGTAAATGGATCTGTGGGGGATGCATGCGGTTTGATCTTCTTTGATGATTGACGGTAGAATATTTGCTAGACGGTTTGAGATTATTTTGGTAAGTATTTTGTAGTCGGTGTTGAGAAGTGATATGAGTCGCCAGTTTGAGATATCGGCTTTATCCCCTTTTTTATAGAGGCAAGTTATTATGGCTTGTTTTTGGGTTTCTGACATTTCGTTTTTCTGAATGATATCGTTTCAGACTTTAACTAAACTTTCTCCTAAAATATTGTTGTTAGGTTTATTAAATTCCGGGGTTAGCCCATCTTTGCCGGGTGATTTGTTGTTTTTCATTGATTTTATTGCATTTTTGACTTCAGCTAAATCAATCGGTTTATCTAGTGAATGCTTTTGTTGTTCGGAAACTTGTTTTATATCTGTATTTTCGAGTAAATGTTTTTGCAGCGTGACATTGTTTTTGCTTTTTTTATAAAGGTTTTTGTAAAATATTTCAAATGTTTTAGTGATATCAGCTGTGTTATTTTTTTCGTTTCCGTTCTTATCTTTGATGTTAATGATTACTTGTTTAAATATTTTAGCTTTTTCAAGTTGAAAAAAGAAATTGCTGCATTTTTCGCCAGGCGTTCTCCATTTTATTTTAGCCCTTATTTTTGCGCTGTTTAGTTAGTTCATTTCAAAGGTTTATAGCTTTATTTTAAGGTTTTCACTAAGATTTCACTTGAGATTAAAAGGCGCTTTTTTGAGAGAGTTTTTTAGCTGTTTTTTAAGTTTATATTCATCTTGACAGCTCTTATATTTTATTTATTTTTTGCTAAATTTTTTTGAAAGAATTTTAATTTCTTCTTTAAGAGAATCCCAGTCAGATGTTTTATTTTCAGACTGATTAACTTTTTGGTTGGCTAAATTTATAACTTTTGTTAGTTTTTCGTTATAATTTTGGTTATTTAAAATTTTGTTGTTTAAGATCCATAGTTCTTTTCCGATATCTAAGTTTTTAAGAGTGATGGTGGTATATTGAATTGTGGTGGTTGGAAAAAGTCATCGGCTCGTGTTCTATGTTTATTAATTGTCGCATGTGTTTGCTAATATATAAGCGATCTAAGCGGGAGAATGTGGTGTTATTTGTAGATTTATAAGTATATTCTTTTGTGCAAGGATTAAATTTCCTCCACGTGTCTTCTACGTTAAGCTCTTTTAATAATGTTTTAAAGGCCTCGATTGAGAGACATTTTTTTTGATTTATTTGTGGGTGCCGATCTATTTCTTTCAGAACCATGTTAAAATCGCCCCCAAGGATTATAAAATGGTATCTAGAATTGTTTTTTTTTTAATTTTTTTGATAATTTTTTGAAATAAAATTTTCCTTTCGAACTGGTCAGCTTGGCTTGATCCGGATTTTGCGTATAGGGGAAAGGCGCCTATGATGGCATAGCACCTATGATGGCATACCGGTCATATTTTTATTAAAGTTGGTTTTGGTAAAAAAAAGATTAGACCTACATGACTATACTGACTTTACATTAGTTTTAGTGAAAAAACGTCCCTTGTGCACAAATATTGTTTTTATAATCAATAAAAATCGATTTTGGGATGTGCTGTTGTAGTTTTATTTCCTTCATATATTTAAGATTGTGATTTTACTATTAACTGTGCAGAAATGAAATTTTCATGCATTTTATATTCAAGTTTTGTGCATTTAGTGGAATAGTTACTTTAATTTAATCTTTTGAACAAAGCAGACACAACTTGTTTTAATGAAAATGATGACTTTTACCCATGATGGCATACTGACGAGTTGAGGGTGTTGAAATATTGACGAGTTGGGAAAACCTTTTTTTTTTATAAGAAAAACTTATTTTTAAGTAAAGTTAAAAGAAAGCGATGCTCCAACATTTTTTTTTGGTCCAAAAAATACGTAAAACGCAATATATCCTAAGCGCATGCGCAAAATTTTACAATGCTGGTGTGTAGCATGAAATGGTAAATTAGGATGGTTTCGAGTAATTTCTGGCTTTTCTGAGGGAAGACTCTAAGGTTAAATGAAATCATTAAGTTACCCTCGATCCTAACTAGCCCCATCCTCCCCTATGCCATCATAGGAGCAGTGGTTGCCTATGATGGCACACTTGTGCTTTTTTTTACAATAAGAATAACTTATAAAAAAAATAAAACTGATGAAAACTCATAGGGTAATTATTGTTCTAGATGTAACAAGGAATGTATCTATATCAAAAATTTTATTATTGGTTTTCAGGATACTGAATAATAAAGCTTCAAAGTTAAGTATGTCATCATAGGCGCCTTTCCCCTATATTAATTAAAAGAAAATTGTGGTTATCTTTTTCCACAACGATATAATTAAAACGACTGTTTTCGTCATCATTAATCTGTTTTCATCATTATTCTGTTTTCATCATTAATCTGTTTTTGTTTCATTAATGAAAATACTTTCACCCTTTAATTTAAAAGAATTTTTAAAAATTCTACTTTATCTTTGTAATCTAAAAGTTTAATCATGATTGTACGTGGCTTTTTTGCATCTTTGCGTCCGCAGCGATGCGCTCGTTCAATTTTAACGTTTTTTACCCCTAAAGTCTGTTCAAACAGTTTGATCACCTTTGTTTCGCTTTCCGTCCATGTTTCATTTTTATTTTCTTTCAGTCCATCGATCCTGAGATTATTTCTTCGTGTCCGATCTTCAACTTCTTTTAGTTTTTTTTTAAGGTCGGCAAAATCAATATTTTTATGTGCTACATTTTTGGAAACTTTTTAAGAACGTTTTCTTCTTGTTTTATTAGTAACTATATGTCTCTCTTGTACTCAGCGAACATTTTCCTAAACATATTTCTTATTTCGCTAATGGTAACTTAACAATTAAATTGATAACAAATGTTAACATATAAAATTTGTTTTAAAATTTGTAAAAAAAAAAAAAAATTCTTTGCAATAAAACACGTCTGTTCGCCGCAACTTTTAACGATTTTGAACTATTAAATCCACGTTCATTCATATACATTGGAACAACGTTGGATTTTATACAGTGGATCAACGTTGCGTTTGCATCGAGAAAAGGGAGATACACAAATATACATTATTATAATTTATAAAAATTATTTTTCATTCAAATATTTCAGTTGAATATGAAAATATATTTTACTAATATATTTTTCTCGTTTTATATAACAAAATATCAAGCCACAAGAAAAAAAAAAGAACAATGTTTATGTAATCAGATGTTTGCACATAAATGAAATTACATAAAATCCACAATGTTAATGCATCACAACGAATAGTGACTACTTACTTGGCAATGTTTGGGGTGTGACAAGGCATTACATCAACAAGCATTTTGAGTTCGCCGTTATTAACAACTCGTCTGTCGCAACTTACCTTGAGGCAGAAATTGAAATGAAAGGATGCGTTTTGAAGTTCCAACAAAAATATGTTCGAAAAATTCACGTTTTGGTTCAAAACATTCCTATAGGTACTCTTAGGAATGGATGTCAGAGCGCCATCATCCTGCTTGGTAAACATCTAGCTGCAGGACGAGGTGAGTTTGACTCCTTCTACTTACAAAAGTGCAAGGCTCATGGGGAGGATATATACACAGGTAATGTAATAATTATTATTAAAAACTGGACCAACCCAAGCATAAACCCTCTACCCCGCTATCAAAACGTCGATGGACTCAACCTACGCTACAAACACTCTGGCCAGCCCGAACCTAACCCATCAAATTTAAAAAACACAACCATTCCATCCGTATCTTCCACACAACCCACAGAAACACAAGTCAACAGTGTGGAAAACGACGTTCAAAACGCCTGTGTTGAGGTAAATGCTAAAGTTGATTCCGGGGAAAAATGTCTTAGTGAAAAAGAACATCCATCAAAAACACCGAAAGCAAAACCCATCCAACCGACCAGAAAACGTTTGGGGCATTCGGAATGCGAAACCCCAAAAAAATTAATAAACACAAACGATACAAAGGAAGGCATGTCTTTGGAAGAAGTTCTTTTGTCAGAAGAAAATGTGGAAATGTGTTTCGAAGTCGAAACGGACTGTTTAATAATTGATGAGGAATTTGACAGCCAAATTGGTGCGGTAAAGAAATCGTAAGTTTATTTCTCTCTCTCTTATTTTTTCGTCTCATCTTATTTTTTTAGCTTTGTTCTCAAATCAGATTATTATTTCGAATTTTTTGTTCTAAACTATTATTTCTTTTTCTTTCTACAAAAATTTTTTTTTTACGTTCTATTTTAAACTTCATTAATTATGCATGTTACGTTTTTAAAAAAGCGCCTTAGCTGTCGTAATTCGTATTGTTGTAGTTCGCGCATTTTTGTGGAATGTTACGGTCCAGTGAGTCCTATTGTTCGTATTACGTCAGTTCAAACGAAAACTCGTGCTATAAGGTTAAGGTTTTTATGTTTGTGTTTTTTATGTCAGGTTGTAAAATTATTATATTCATGTTTAAGGTACACGAGTTTTCAAATTAGGAAACCTGATCCTCTCCATCATGGCTATTAATATTTTAACGTGCAACATAAATGGTCTAAACGATCAAGAAAAACGCAATAATTTTTTTGGGTTTCTCAAAAAATCCACCTTCGATCTTATCCTCCTTCAGGAAACAAAATCCGGACCGTCCACTGTTAAACAGTGGAGTGACGAATGGACTGGCGAGTCTATTTGGAACTCAGGTCCGAGTCATAACTGTTGTGGGGTGGCGATACTCTCCAAATCCAATGTGTCTTTGCACGAACTAAAAAGGGACAACAACGGAAGAATATTAAATGTCATGATAAAAATTGATGAACACGAAATGCAGGTGCTGAATATTTACGCGCCCAATGTGCCGAGAGAAAGGCGCCTCTTTTTTGGCGACCTTGGAGATTTCTTGCAGGACACAGGACTACCCGTCCTGATGGCCGGGGATTTCAACATGGTCGAAAGCCTGCCTCTTGACACAGAGGGCACAAACAACGCTAAATATCACACCTACGGCATTGCTGAACTCGGGGTCATCCAAGGTAAGTATAACCTCGTAGATGTTTATCGTTACAAATTTCCCAACAAAAGAGAATTCACATGGCGCAATCAGACGGTCAAATGTAGACTCGACAGAGTCTACTGCCCTGATAAAATCGCCAAAAAAACAACATACAACAAAATTCTCACCATTATCCCTTTTTCCGACCACGAGTTCGTGTCAACAACTGTCAATTTTAGTAAAACCAGGAGAGGACCAGGATACTGGAAATTAAACTGCTCCCTTTTGGAAATAGAGGTACATAGGCAAAAAATTGAGCTCTTAATTCGAGATTGGCAAACAAGAAAACGGTCCTATACGTCAATTTTAAAATGGTGGGACGACTGCAAACTTTTTGTTAGGGCTGAATTACAACACATATCGATACAGGAAAGTGCGAAAAACAAAAAAAATATCAAAAGGATTGAAAACGAAATCCAACGGGAGCGACAAAACGCTAACCCGAATTTAGATAGCATCAAAGAAAAACGCGATGCCCTTTTCTTGCTCCAGTTTCCCGGAGCGTTTATTCGCACGAAACAAAAACTAATCGAAGAAGGAGAAAAACCTTCAAAATTTTTGTATAATTTGGAAAAAGTTCAACAGCGGAACAAGTCAATTACCGAAATTCGCAAGAATGACGGCACATTGACGAGTGAACCTGGTGAAATACTAAACTCCCTAGTTTCATATTACAAAAACATTTACACCAAAACTAGTTTATGCAAAGACAGCCAAAACTATGTCTTGTCACACATCACTAAACGTTTAAGTGATGATGAAAATCAATTTTTAAACACCCGCCTGTCCGTCGCCGAACTAAAAGAAGCCCTTTTTAAATTTGAAAACGGAAAATCTCCGGGCTTTGACGGACTTCCAGCTGAATTTTATAAAACCTTTTGGCACATTTTAGAAAAAGATTTTGAAGAACTTGCCTACGAAATACTTTTCGTAGAAAAAAACATCAGCCACTCTATGAAAAAATCTATTATTTCACTGATCCCCAAACAAGGAGATCTTACCGAATGCAAAAACTGGAGGCCCATATCCCTAATCGGCGCTGATTACAAAATAATCACAAAAGCGCTGGCCCTAAGACTTGCAAAAGTAATGGGGAAAATTATAGAACCAAATCAAACTTGCGGAATCCCAGGTAGAACAATATTCTCAAATTTACATTTAGTCCGTGATCTTATAGATTACGCGCAATTTAAAAATCTACCTAGTTTCATTTTGTCAATAGACCAAGAAAAGGCGTTTGATAAAGTCGATCGTGCGTTTCTGCTTCAGATTCTCCGAAAATTCAATCTCGGAGAAAATTTTGTATCTTTTGTTAACACCTTATATTCAGAAGTTTCGGCATCTGTTCTGAATTGCGGTTTCCTGTCAGCCTCCTTCCCTACGGAAAAGGGAGTTAGACAGGGCGATCCCCTCTCTCTCTCTTGCTGTATGTTTTTGTCGCCGAAGCTCTCGCTTTGGTGATCAGAGCAGATGGCAGAATAGAGGGTTTCCCGCTACCAGGTACACCTAAACCCCTTAAAATACAGCAGTACGCAGACGATTCGAACTTTTTTGCCAGGGACGTAAAATCAGTCCGTTGTTTCTTCGAAAAAGTAAAACTGTTTGAAAAAGCAAGTGGTTCAGTGATCAATGCCTCAAAAACCAAGGGTCTCGCCCTTGGGGGTTTTGATCCCAAAATGTACCCGGAATTGGACGGCATAGAGTGGAACAACAACACCGGTTTCAAAATTTTAGGTGTTACTTTTTACACCAGACTGAGCGATACTACCAATTTCAACTGGTTAGTAACTCTAAACAAAATAGAGAAAAAACTCAAGTTTCTGGGACTACGTACTTTGTCACTTAGGGGAAAGACTATGTTGATAAATACGTTAGCAATGTCAAAAGTATGGTTTCTGGCAAACGTGCTGCCCGTTCCCGAATGGGTAATAGAACGTCTGCACAGAGCCATTTTCGAAAATCTGTGGCAAAAGACCAATTACAATCCGGTCAAGAGAGAGACACTTTTCTTACCCGTCAAAAGCGGGGGTCTCGAAATTTTATCACCGAAGGAGCAAAGTCTTGCACTTCGCCTCAAAACACTCTTTCAACTGAAAGAATGCGAAGAGGACAAAGCTCACGATTCTTACTACTTTTCAAAGTATTGGTTGGCGAGTTCACTTATAAAATTTACGAACCAAAACCTAAGCTGGAACTTTTTAAAGCAGAACAATTTTCCAAAACACTGGGACAACAAAACGTCTCAGTACTACAAAACAACAATAGAAATATTAGGCAAAAACGGGTCCCTTTTTAACATCCCCCTAAAAACAACAAAAAATTTTTACTTAGAAGTGGCAAAAAACAAAAAGACAGTCGTACCAGCGGAACTTTTTTGGAACAGTTCAACAAAAACAACGATGCCGTGGACCCAAATTTGGAAAAAAAACTTCACCTCCCACGCATGCGGACCGACTCAAAACATCCTCTTTCGTTTTTTACACAACAGTTTACCATCTGCGGCCTTGCTAGCCAAAAGCACAAGGCAACAGATCGTCAAAAATAACAAATGCAAAACTTGTGGTAAAATCGAGGACAACATGCATATCTTTGCCTACTGCCCTCCTTCTGTTGAAATTTGGGAGTATTTTAAACATGTATATAACTCCTTGACATCCCGAAACAACTTTTCTCCGATAAATTCGATTTTCTCGATTGAAACAGCGAGTTTATCGGAGAAAAACCCCACTTCGCAGCTGCTGTTGACACTCACTCAAACCATCATGAGTGCAATATGGAACAGTAGATGTCACCACATGTTTAGTAACAAAAAAATTGACCCAATGGCAGTGATCAGGGTAATAATCAGGAACATCAGGAATATTATTATCTTAAAATATAATTATCATGTCCGTAGAAACACCGCGGACATTTTCTGTGAGTATTTTTGTATAAAAAATGTTTTCTGTCAAGTAGAGAATGGAAGTCTGAAACTAAACATATGAGCTAAAATAAGACAACGGCTCGTGGTATGTTTAGTAAAGACTTTCTTCCCTCTTGCACTTTTTTTTATGTCATACAACAAACTTATTATTATATAAAATTAGCAAATCACTGCCAGACCTTATTATATGAAATATTATTTTAAAACATAAATTTTTTTATCTATAGTGTTCGTAACGAAATGTTTATGTTAAAGTCCGGTAATTCCGTTTTTTTAATTTTTATGGATATAAATCTTTCTTTTACCTTATGAACCTCTCCTTAACCTATTTTGAATCTTCTTTCTTCTTTTTACCTAATCTGAACTCTTGATTTCTTTCCGCACAACGGCAAAAAAATAAAAAACAAAAAAATACAAAAAAATATAAAACCAAAAAACACAAAAAAATATAAAATCAAAAAACACAAAAAAATTAAAAATTAAAAATACAAAAATTATGTAATAAAATTTAAAAAACAAAAAATGTATATATTTACGCTATATTGTAACAACATATATTGTAAAAACTTAAAAAAATTAGTTAATAATATTAAAAAATTGTATATATTTATTATTTTGTAATAAAAAAAAAAAAAAAAAAAAAAAAAAAATAGTGACTACGGAAAAAAACACATACTGAAACTTTTTAGTCCCTGTGATTTTTCTTTCCGTTTTCCTACAACGGGTTGCCTGTAAGGCAGATTTAGTTTGTAGGGTTTTTTTAAAGTTGCCTGTAAGGCAATCGTTGAGTAGTATTGGTTTGCGAAGAGGACAAAGCTCACGACCAATTCTACTTTTCAAAGTATTGGTTGGCGAGTTCACTTATAAAATATACGAACCAAAACCAAAGCTGGAACTTTTTAAAGCAGAACAATTTCCCAAAACACTGGGACAACAAAACGTCTCAGTACTACAAAACAACAATAGAAATATTAGGCAAAAACGGGTCCCTTTTTAACGTCCCCCTAAAAACAACCAAAAACTTTTACTTAGAAGTGGCAAAAAACAAAAAGACAGTGGTCCCAGCAAAACTTTTCTGGAACGGTTCAACGAAAACAACAATGCCGTGGACCCAAATTTGGAAAAAAAACTTCACCTCCCACGCATGCGGACCAATTCAAAACATCCTTTTTCGTTTCTTACACAACAGTTTACCTTCTGCGGCCTTGCTAGCCAAAAGCACAAGGCAGCAGATCGTCAAAAATAACAAATGCAAAACTTGTGGTAAAATCGAGGACAACATGCACATTTTTGCCTACTGTCCTCCTTCTGTAGAAATTTGGGAGTATTTTAAACACGTATATAACTCCTTGACATCCCGAAACAACTTTTCTCCGATAAATTCGATTTTCTTGATTGAAACAGCGAATTTATCGGAGAAAAACCCCACTTCGCTGCTGCTGTTGACACTCACTCAAACCATCATGAGTGCAATATGGAACAGTAGATGCCACCACATGTTCAGGAACAAAAAAGTTGACCCAATGGCAGTGATCAGGGTAATAATCAGGAACATCAGGAATATTATTACCTTAAAATATAATTATCATGTCCGTAGAAACACAGCGGACATTTTCTGTGAGTATTTTTGTATAAAAAATGTTTTCTGTCAAGTAGAGAATGGAAATCTGAAACTAAACATATGAGCTAAAATAAAACTACGGCTCCTTGTATGTTTAGTAAAGATTTCCTTCCCTCTTGCAATTTTTCCTATGTTATACAACAAAATTATTATTATATATGTTTAGCAAATCACTGCCAGCCCTTATTTTATAAACTATAATTTTAACACATAAGTGTTTTTCTATAATGCTCGTCACGTAATATTTGTGTAAAAGTCCTGTAATTCTTTTTAATTTCTTTTGATATAAATCTTCTTTCAACCTACTTTAGAATTTCTCCTTTTTTTGTAACCTAATCTAAACTCTCAATTTCTTACCGCACAACGGCAAAAAAATAAAAATCAAAAAATACAAAAAAATATAAAACCAAAAAACACACAAAAAATATAAAATCAAAAAACACAAAAAAATCAAAAATATAAAAATATATATTATAAAATAAATATAAAATAGAAAATGTACATATTTACTAACACTTGTGAAATCTATACATTGTAAAAGTTTAAAAAACCTGAATTTATGTAAATTATAAAGAATAATTGTAAATAATTATTATTTTGTAATAAAAGAAAAAAAAAAAAAAAGTATTGGTTTATGTGCTTGAGTGTATTTAACCTTCCCCATACATCGGGTTGCTGTAAGGCGACTTTAGTTTGTAAGGGCATTTAGTTGTTTCAAAACAACTTTTGAGTAGAGAAGATTGTGTATGTGTGAGATACGAGCGTTGAAGGAAAATATTTAATCGTCAAACCCTGTTTACGCTATAAATTAATCCTAATATGGAAACATCGGAAAATAAAATAGACTTAAACGTCTTTAATAAAAGCTATGCCCAAGCTATAGCAACAAATTTTAGTTCTAAATTGTCTAATGAATTTAGCACATTGAAAAGAACCCTGTTGTGGGAAATAACAGAAAAAATAACTGAGCCTAATATTTTATTCGCTCTTGAAAACGCCAATTTAGATCACGATCTGGAAGGCTTGCAAATTATTCGTAAAGGGACAATGATCGAGATTGTCATGAAAACTGACAATTCGAAACCGTTGATACTTGAAAATGGTCTTGTAATTAAAATCATTTTTATAATTCTACTCCTACAAGAAACTTATGCAAACGAGTTGCAGTATCCGGTAATGGGTTTGCCTCTCGAAAAAAAATATTTACCTGTCGGTGTGGCTCTTGAGCAACTCGGATATGGAAAACATATACACACAAGAGCAGTATATCGCAAAACGCCTAAAAACGGAATACCCTATTATACAGGGATACTAGTTGCCATGATGAATCAATTAGATAAACCAATACCAAAATCTTTAAAACTCTGTGGGTATAACGTCAGGATAATTTATACCGGACAAAACAAAGAAGATAACCTGAAACCAAAAGAAAACTTTATAGAAGTGACCGAAGGTCCTAAAAAAAAAGTAATGGAAACAAATGAACCAGAAACATCGCAAGAAATACCTGAACCAACAATTAAATTTTCAAAAACACAAGAATCGGAAGCCTCTATGGTGATATGCCAAAACTCTCTCGAAAACCAAATTATAAACAACGATATCAATAACTTGAATAAAACAAAACCAAAGACACCCGAACAAAAACCACAACCGCCTGAAATAAATTCTCAAACAAAAGAAACAGAAGCTCACATGGAAGAAAGTCAAAGTTTTAACAACAATAATATTGAAAAAAAAAAATTGAATCTCACAACGACAACATCGTAAATGAAGCAAACATAACACTAAAAGAAAAAGTAGAAGAACCAGAAAAAAAAATCGAACTTCCCTCAGAATATCTTTGCTTAGATTATACTAAGAGGCAATTTACAACTTAAATTTATTCTACGGCTTCGATAAAACAAAATGCTCGGAAGATGAACTATTAATATTTAAGGCATACAAAAAAGCAGAATATAATCAGAGAAAATTCGAAAGACAAATAAAAAGAAACAAAGCAAATAAGATACCCGTCGGACAATCAAGGGATTATATTAAAAGCAATACACAAATCCAAAATAACTCTTCATACAATCATAATGACTGGACTTAAAACTAATACAAAAAACAACTTCAGAAATTAAAACTATAAAAATTATATTAGAAAATAAAAATTATTGAAAAGAATTATAAAAAAAAAAAAAATTAAAAAATTAATAAAACACAAACTAAAAAAAAAATAGAAAAAAAATAAAAAAATATAGTATCCATAAGCTTTAAACTAAGATAACTAAGATAAAAAAACAAAGGTATAACATTAAAAATTAAAACTACAAAAATTAACAAAAAAAGTTTATAAAATTTCAAAAAAAAAAATAAAAAAAAAAATAAAAAAAAATAGTGGCTATCGTGTCTACGGAAAATAACGCATACCGTAACTTCTTAGTCTTTCTTGTGGTTTTTACTGTTAAATTATTGTTTTACAGATTGATTTTTTTCACGATCTATTTTAAAGTGGAAGTTAGTTATTCATGACTAAAAGTTATGCTGGCGTTCTTTCATCTGGAAACACGGTTGTTCAATCGAAAAACAATCTCGGTATTTTTAACTCGAAGCCTGAGATTGATGTCGATACGGAGATTTGAACTGTAGTGTTAACGATTTTCTCTCAAGTTTAGCAGAAAAAAGTTACTTGGCAATGTTTAAGGGGTGACAAAACACTACTCTAACAAGCTATTTGAGTTCGCGGTTACCAGGGGTGACAAGACACTACTCTAACAAGCTATTTGAGTTCGCGGTTATCAACAACTCGTCTGTGACATCCTATCTCGAAACAGAAATCGAAATTAAAGGGTGTGTGTTGAAGTTTCAACAAAAATATGTCCGAAAAGTTCACGTTTTGGTACAAAACATTCCAATTGGTACCCTTAGGAATGGATGTCAAAGCGCCATCATCCTGTTTGGTAAACACCTAGCTGCATGACGAGGTGAGTTTGACTCCTTTTACTTACAAAAGTGCAAAACACACGGCGAAGACATATATACTGGAAACGTGATTATTATCATCAAAAACTGGAACAACCCAAGTATTAACCCTTTACCCCGCTATCAAAACGTTGATGGGCTTAACCTACGTTACAAACACCCTGGCCAACCCAAACCTAACCCACCAAAATTAACAAACACAACCATTTCATCCGCAATTTCAACACAACCCACAGCAACACAAGTCAACAGTGTAAATGTGGAAAACGACGTTAAAAACGCCTGTGTTGAGATCAATGCTGAAGTTAATTTTGGGAAAAAATGTCGCAATGAGAAAGAACATGTATCAAAAACCCCAAAAGTAAAACCCACCCAGCCATCAAGAAAAAGTTTGGGGCAGTCGGAATGTGAAAGCCCCAAAAAATTAATAAACACTAACGATTTAAAGGAAGGCATGTCCTTGGAAGAAGTTCTTTTGTCAGAAGAAAGTGTTGAAATGCGTTATGAAGACGAGACTGATTCCTTAATAATAGATGAAGAATTCGATTGCCAAATTGGTGCTTTCTTCTTTTCCTTTCATCTTATTTTTTTAGCTTTGTTCTCAAATCAGACTGTTGCACAGTGGGCCAGTAGGTGGACAAAATGGGAAAAATTTTAGTTGTCTAATCTTGAAAACCTATTTAATTTTAGTATCTACATATATTAGGAGAAATCTATTGATAATTTATTTATATTAAATCCCTTAGTTACCAGGACTCTAAGCATTTGAATATTGAGATAAAATAAAAAAAAATAAAAATTATAAATAAGTAATTAACGGTGACATCAACGTTGTGTTATATTTCAATTACATCTACGTTTTTGAAACAAAAAATTAGTACATGTTATTCTAGAGTATTTAGAGATAAGAAAAACCAATGTGTGAAATAAATTTGTCATAGCATGTTATCTCAGTTATACTTTGAAAATCACAGATTAAAAAAAAAAATTTCTTAAGAAACTTATTTTTTGCCGCACAATAACTAATAATTACCACAATTTGCCATGTGTTGTCTTATATTTATTTGAGCTATATGATGCTTCAATCGAGTTTTAATTGATTGCTCGTCCCCTTAAATCCCCGTTCAGATTTTATGTATGTTTTAACTTGGTTGCTATGGTACTAAATTTTGCATAGCAACAACTCATTTTTACATTAACGTTGTTTTAACAGTATTTTACTTGCGCTAAATACACAATATTAAGGGTATGTATTAAAATGAGATTCAGAATTCTTATGAGGTTAACTTTTTTTGGTTACTATGGATACCTTACTTTGCATAACATAGCAACAACATATTTTCGGTAGTTGTTAGTAATTTAATTACTAACACTGACAGTAATTTAATTACTTTTAATTTTAATTACTAACACTTGTAGTAACTTAATTACTAACAAGTATTAGTAGTCCAGGCGGCATATATACTATAACATTTTACTTTTAAATACAAAATACTTGTTACAATAATTATTTAGATATGGTTTTGTTAAACTTAGACATTCATAATTTTCTCCAAAAAAACAATCTTAGTATTTCAAAACAAAATATTACTGAAGATATATTAAAATTTATTCAGCCAAAATTTGCTGATTTTAAAGACGTTGATTTTAGACATGCTGTTCAACGATTTGTTTACGTGTATAAAAAAAAGTGGAAATCTGCAAACTATACTGTGAGAAATTTTGAAAAGAAGTTTGTGAACTGGCTTAATGAATATTTAATTGTCAGAAAAAAAGACAATGAACCAACTGCAAGTAGACGTGGTCGAAAACCAGTTGCATTTAATAATAGTTCTAATAAAACTAAAAAACGGCGTGTATCTTGTTTAATTGAATCTCATTCATCCAATGAATTATTTTTTGCTGCTAATAACAAATTTAGAGATGAATCTGTTGTTATTGCTGCCAAGAATGTTTTAAATATATCAAATACAGATAAAGCAACTAAATATTCAGCAGACGAAGCACTGGCTTTAATAATTGATGCAAGTCTGACAAAAGGTTCCTATCAATTGATTAGAAGCGGAGCCTTGGAGAAAGAATATAACATCTACCCCGCTTACAATGATGTCAGAGATGCAAAATTGAAATGTTATCCTGCAAACATAACAGTGGAGGACTATTCAGCTTCAGTTCCTTTAAAAGATTTAATGACTTATACTTTGCAAAGAATCTGTGCAGTTCAGGAACCTGTGCTAAGGCACTTGATATTGAACGACAAAGCAATAAAAACAATGACACTAACGTGTAAGGCTGGTTTTGATGGTGCTACTGGCCAAAGCATTTATAAACAAGTTTTATCAGAACCCGACATTAACAGAGATTTAAAGCGTGAAGAATCATTATTTATTACTTGTCTTGTCCCATTGGGTTTGACTGGATTTAACAACAGCAACGAAAAGGTGCCTATTTGGAGAAATCAAAAGTCGTCCTCCACAGCCTATTGTAGACCCATAAGATTTGCATACAAAATGGAATCCAAGGAATCTGTGATTGAAGAAGATCAGTACATTAAAAGTGAGATAGAAAGCTTGGGTATGATTTTATTAGAGGTTTGCGGATCTTCTATTGAAGTGAATTGTATTATTGAACTTACAATTATTGATGGGAAGGTTCAAACAATATTATCTGAAAAAAATAACTCATACCAATGCTGTTCAGTGTGTGGTGTCTCTCCAAAAAATATGAATAGTCTTGATATCCTTAATATGGATTATACTAACAGAGAGTTCAAATATGGTCTTTCCAGTCTTCATGCATGGATTCGATTTTTTGAGATGTTATTGCACATTGCATATAAAAAAGAAACAAGAAAGTGACAAGCAAGATCTAAAGAACACAAAGAAAAGGCATCTGTAGCTAAACAAAAGATTCAGACTGATTTTATGAACAAAATGTGACTTGTTGTTGATTTCCCTAAAAGTGGTGGTTCTGGAACAAGTAATGATGGCAATACCTCAAGGCGTGCTTTTGCAGCATATGAACAAACAGCTGAAATTCTGGGTATTGACCAAAACCTTATATTCAGATTTTACATTATCTTGGTAACGCTCTCTTCAGGATATGAAATAGACTGCTTAAAGTTCAAGGATTATTGTTTTGACACTTTTAGACTATATGTGTCCCTTTATCCATGGTATTACATGGCTCAATCAGTTCACAAAGTATTGATACATGGACATGACATAATTAAAAGCCTTACATTACCCATCGGACTTATGTCAGAGGAAGCTCAAGAGGCTAGAAATAAAGACTTTAAATCTTATCGCGAAAATTTCAGCCGAAAAACATCCAGAAAAGCAACAAATACTGATCTTATCAATAGACTCCTAGTTTCCAGTGATCCTGTTATTTCATCATTGCGTAAATCAACATCACACCAAACAAATCATAAAGCATTTCCTTCAGATGTTTTACAATTACTTAAACAATCTTCAAACGATATTATTGTTTTATAATTTTTTGATGTAATTTAAAATTGATAACGTTTTCTTGCACTATTTTTTGCTTTTATTATTCCTAAAACATTATTTACCTAAATACTCAATTTTTATTCAATATAGGTGGGTCAAAAATCCGATAAGATATTCAAATATCAATTTACCACTTTGTAACTAAGGAAAGTATCCGGTAACTAAGCAATATAAGTATCCATAACAACTAAATTTAAAAAATTATCACTTTTGTAAGAAGTGTGATCTCATATTGGTACTCATGCCAAATTTAGTGAATATAGCACTTATAAAATATCTGCAGATAACAAAAGTAGGTTGTTGCTAAGCAAAATAAAGGTATCCATAGCAACGAAATAAAAAAATATTACCTTCATAAAAAGCGCAGACATCATATTAGTACTCATACTAATTTTAGTGAATATAGCTCTAATATTAAATTAGTTATGAATTTTGTCCAGTAAAAGTGCATTCTGGCCCACTGTGTGTTGTTTCGAATTTTTTTGTTTTAAACTCTTATTTTTTTTCTTTCAACAAAAATTTTTTTCCGTTTTATTTTTAACATTAATTATGTTTGTCACGTTTTTAAATAAGCGCTTAAGCTGTTGTAATTCATATTGTTGTAGTTCGCGCTTTTTTGTGGAATGTTATGGCCCAGTGCGTCCTATTGTTCGTATTACGTCAGTTCAAACGAAAACTCGTACTATAAGGTTAAGGTTTAAATGTTTGTGCTTTTTATGTCAGGTTGTATAATTATAATATTCATGTTTAAGGTACACGAGTTTTCAAATTAGGAAACCTGATCTTCTTCATCATGGCTATTAACATTTTAACGTGCAACATAAACGGTCTAAACGATCAAGACATACGCGATAATTTTTTTGGGTTTCTCAAAAAGTCCACCGTCGATCTTATCCTCCTTCAGGAAACAAAATCCGGACCGTCCACTGTTAAACAGTGGAGTGACGAATGGACTGGCGAGTCTATTTGGAACTCTGGTCCGAGTCATAACTGTTGTTGGGTGGCGGTTTTCTAAATCCAATGTTTCTTTGAACGAATTAAAAAGGGACAATAACGGAAGAATATTAAATTTCATGATAAAAATTGACGAACACTAAATGCAGGTGCTGAATATTTACGCGCCTAATGTGCCGAGAAAAAGGCGCCTCTTTTTTGGAGACTTCTCGCAGGACACAGGACTACCCGTCCCGATGGCCGGGGATTTCAAATGGTCGAAAGCCGGCCTCTTGACACAGAAGGCTCAAACAATGCTAAATATCACACCTACGGCATTGCTGAACTCGGGGTCTTCCAAGGTAAGTGTAACCTTGTAGATGATTTTCGTTACAAACTTCCCAACAAAAGAGAATTCACATGGTGCAATCAGACGGTTAAATGTAGACTCGACAGAATCTACTGCCCTGAAAAAGTCGCTGAAAAAACAGTATACACAAAAATTCTCACCAACCCTTTTTCCGACCACGAGTTCGTGTCAACAACCGCCAATTTTAGTAAAACCAGGAGAGGACCAGGATACTGGAAATTAAGTTGCTCCCTTTTGAAAATAGAGGTGCATAGGCAGAAAATTGAACTCTTAATTAAAGATTGACAAACTAAAAAACGGTCCTATACGTCAATTTTAAAATGGTGGGACGACTGCAAACTTTTTGATAGGGCTGAATTACAACAAATATCGATACAGGAAAGTGCGATAAACAAAAAAAACATCAAAAGGATTGAAAACGAAATCCAACAGGAGCGACAAAACGCTAACCCGAAGTAAGATAGCATCAAAGAAAAACGCGATGCTCTTTTCTTGCTCCAGTTTTCCGGAGCGTTTATTCGCACAAAACAAAACTAATCGAAGAAGGAGAAAAACCTTCAAAATTTTTGTATAATTTGGAAAAAGTTTAACAGCGGAACAAGTCAATTACCGAAATTCGCAAGAATGACGGCACATTGACGAGTGAACCTGGTGAAATGCTAAACTCCCTAGTTTCATGCTATAAAAGCATTTACACCAAGACTAGTTTATGCAAAGACAGCTAAAATTATGTCTTGTCACACATCACTAAACGTTTAAGTGATGATGAAAATCAAATTTTAAATACCCGCCTAACCGGTGTGGAATTAAAAGAAGCCCTTTTTAAATTTGAAAACATAAAATCTCCGGGCTATGACGGACTTCCAGCTGAATTTTATAAAACCTTTTGACACACTTTAGAAAAAGATTTTGAAGAACTTGCCTACGAAATACTTTTCGTAGAAAAAAATACCAGCCACTGTATGAAAAAATCAATTATTTTACTGATTCCCAAACAAGGAGATCTTACCGAATGCAAAAACTGGAGGCCCATATCCTTAATCGGCGCTGATTACAAATAATGGCCCTAAGACTTGCAAAAGTAATGGGGAAAATTATAGAATCAAATCAAACTTGCGAAATCCCAGGTAGAACAATATTCTCAAATTTACATTTAGTCCGTGATCTTATAGATTACGCGAAATTTAAAAATCTACCTAGTTTTATTTTGTCAATAGATCAAAAAAAGGCGTTTGATAAAGTCGATCGTGCGTTTCTGCTTCAGATTCTCCGAAAATTCTATCTCGGAGAAAATTTTGTATCTTTTGTCAACACTTTATATTCAGAAGTTTCGGCATCTGTTCTGAATTGCGGTTTCCTGTCAGCGTTTTTTCCTACGGAAAGAGGAGTTAGACAGGGCGACCCCCTCTCTCTCGCTGTATGTTTTTGTCGCTGAAGCTCTTGCTTTGGTAGTCAGAGCAGACAGCAGAATAGAGGGTTTCCCGTTACCAGGTACACCTAAACCCCTCAAAATACAGCAGTACGTAGACGATTCGAACTTTTTTGCCAGGGACGTAAAATCAGTCCGCTTTTTTTTCGAAAAAATAAAACTGTTTGAAAAAGCAAGTGGTTCAGTGATCAATGCCTCAAAAACCAAGGGTCTTTCCCTTTGGGGTTTTAATCCTAAAATGTACCCGGAATTGTACGACATAGAGTGGAACAACAACACCGGTTTAAAAATACTAGGTTTTACTTTCTACACCAGACTGAGCGATGCTACCAATTTCAACTGGTTAGTAGCTCTAAACAAAGTAGAGAAAAAACTCAAGTTTCTGGGACTACGTACTTTGTCACTTAGGGGAAAGACTATGTTGATAAATACGTTAGCAATGTCAAGAGTGTGGTTTCTGGCAAACGTGCTGCCCGTTCCCGAATGGGCAATAGAGCGTCTGCACAGAGCCATTTTCGAAAATCTGTGGCAAAAGACCAATTTCAATCCGGTCAAGAGAGAGACACTTTTTTTACCCGTCAAAAGCGGGGGTCTCGGAATTTTATCACCGAAGGAGCAAAGTCATGCACTTCGCTTCAAAACACTCTTTTAACTGAAAGAATGCGAGGAGGACAAAGGTCACAATTATTATTACTTTTGAAAGTATTGGTTGACGAGTTCACTTATAAAATTTACGAACCAAAACCAAAGCTGGAACTTTTTAAAGCAGAACAATTTCCCAAAACACTGGGACAACAAAACGTCTCAGTACTACAAAACAACAATAGAAATATTAGGCAAAAACGGGTCTCTTTTTAACGTCCCCCTAAAAACAACAAAAATTTTTTACTTAGAAGTGGCAAAAAACAAAAAGACAGTCGTGCCAGCAGAACTTTTCTGGTACGGTTCAACAAAAATAACAATTCCGTGGACCCAAATTTGGAAAAAAATTTCACCTTCCACGCATGCGGATCGACTCAAAACATCTCTTTCGTTTTTTACACAACAGTTTACCTTCTGCGGCCTCGCTACCAAAAGCACAAGTCAAAAATAACAAATGCAAAACTTGTGGTAAAATCGAGGACAACATGTACATCTTTGCCTACTGTCCTCCTTCTGTTGAAATTTGGGAGTATTTTAAACATGTATATAACTCCTTGACACCCCGAAACAATTTTTCTCCGATAAATTCAATTTTCTCGATTGAAACGGCGAATTTATCGGAGAAAAAACCCACTACGCAGCTGCTGTTGACACTCACTCAAACTATTATGAGTGCAATATGGAACAGTAGATGCCACCACATGTTTAGTAACAAAAAAAAGGGACATCAGGAATATTATTACCTTAAAATATAATTATCATGTCCGTAGAAACACCGCGGACATTTTCTGTATAAAAAATGTTTTCTGTCAAGTAGAGAATGGAAATTTGAAACTAATCATATGAGCTAAAATAAAACAACGGCTCGTTGTTTATTTAGTAAAGATTTCCTTCCGTCTGCAATTTTTTCTATGTCATACAACAAAATTATTATTATATATGATTAGAAAATCACTGCCAGCCCTTATTTTATGAAATATTATTTTAACACATAAGTGTTTATCTATAGTGTTCGTAATGTAATGTTTGTGTAAAAGTCCTGTAATCCTTTTAATTTGTTTTGATATAAATCTATTTTTTACTTATGAATCTTTCTTTAACCTATTTTTAGAATTTCTCCTTTTTTTAACCTAATCAAAACTCTCGATTTCTTTTCGCACAACGGCAAAAAAAATAAAAAACAAAAAATACAAAAAAATATAAAACGTAAAAACACAAAAAAATATAAAATAAAAAAACACAAAAAAAAAAATACAAAAAGTATATAATAAAATAAATAGAAAATGTATATATTTACGAACATTAGTAAAAACTATATATTATTAAACTATAGAAAACCCGAGTTAATGTAATTTTAAAAGAAAAAATTGTAAATAATTATTATTTTGTAATAAAAGAAAAAAAAAAAAATGGTGGCTATAAATATATATATATATAGTTTTGAAGAAAATAAAATAAAAAAAGCAAATATATATGTATGAGTATATATATACAAATTATATGTTTATATATGTACACTAAAATATAAAACGAATAGATTTAATTCCGATAGAAGTTTAATATAACGTCGTTCAAGCATAAAATATAATGTTGAATCAACATAAAACAGAACGTTTTGCCAACGTAAAATACAGCGCTGTGCCAACATAAAATACAAGGTTGAATCAACGTAAAACATTACGCAATATAAACTTAAAATACAATGTTGATTTTTGGTTGTTGGCGGCGTCGCTTTTGTAACCAAAATGATATGAAAACAACGTTGGTGGTCGATGTTGGGCCAACGCAACGCACAACATTGTTCTAACGTTTTATCAACGTTAGAACAATTCATTCTTGAAGTTTTGCACTTCTTTCCAGCTTAGGCAAACATCAATATTGTTAGCTCTCAGCATTTTCCTCAGTTTTTTGTATGCAGATTGACCTAGCAGTGAATCACAGCAGATTAAAACAGCTGTCACAGTTGTTATTTGGGTAGTTTTGACACAACTGAAGAATGAACATCTAGGTAATAAGAAATCAAACTTCTTTCACAGCAATATTCTCGATTTCAGCAAGTTTGTTTACATTTTTCCAGAGTTCTTCTGTTCTCTGAATTTTTGACTATCGAGAAATACTATCCCATTTTTTCTCTTTCTTTGCGTATCATCTTCTGAATTGTAGTCATCTTTTTGGTTTATCATATCTTCATTAAATGGCAGTAAAACCTATATAGAAAATTATAACATTAAATTTTTTAATTAATATCGTTATTAATAATAAATTTTATGATTTATATTCACGAAAGTCGTAAACGTACGAAAATTTGTTTTGCACAAATTGAAAAATATTCAATAATAATTATGTCATTTTATTATTTAATTTATTTATATGATTGAAGTTTATGTTTACCTCCACTTTTCCCAGCTTTACTAGAGCTTCTTTGTCAATCTCGATACGTTTTGCAATAAACATTTTGTTAGGTTGCTGAACTGTCTAAATGTATTCGTTAAAACTAACTCTGAGTGTTCATCGAGCTCGTTAATATTTTCCTACTTTTTAAACACTGTAAATAATGCTTGTACTGAATTAACATTGTTATCTTATATTATGTTGAAAACTTCTTGTTCTGTGTAGAGAACCATCTTGAACAGCGAAATTTACAGACACAAAGTAAAAAATAGAGAACCATCTTTCTTAATGTGTTCAGTGTTTAATGTTTGTTCTTGTTCTGAAAAGAATAATTTTATTGTAAAAAGCTCTAAGCCATTTGGTGACGATTATGTGGTTAAACAGATTTGATTATTAATTATTGTTAACGTGAGAATTTTAACTCAATATAAACTATTGCTAGAATTTGTAAATAAGAAGGCTAAATTCAGTGATGAGTGTCATTAACTAATTGCTGTGTTTCTTGCAATAAAAGTACGCAATCCAAATGAAATATTATATAATATTTCATATTGTATATACAAATCATTATCAACATTTTTATGGTTTACAAAATTACATAATTAAAAAGTTTGATGATAAGTTTCATTTAACACTAAAACTATGGAAATATTATTAGTGTTCATCAT
Organism: Hydra vulgaris; assembly: GCF_038396675.1. NCBI lineage: Eukaryota > Metazoa > Cnidaria > Hydrozoa > Anthoathecata > Hydridae > Hydra > Hydra vulgaris. The sequence continues at coordinate 33,113,527 of NC_088932.1, read as the reverse complement.
TATAATAAAGAACACAAAACAGATCTCCGTGTTGACATTCATCAGATTCTCTTTACTTTCCAATAAACTTTAAACATAGGCAGGAATTACCGAAAATAATTATTTTTGAACTCTGCTAACATATTCGGCTTTATACTCAGTTTTGTAGTAAGGACATATGCCGTATAAACCAGGTTCCGGGGCGGAACCTAGTTTACGTCACTCTCCTTAGGGGCAGCGCAAGCAAATGAAGGTTGGAGTTGGTGTCGTAAGAACATTTGGAAACTAAATTTTTTTATTTTTTTATTTTGCAGCGCATTAAAAAGAGCCGCCCTGGGTGGACCTCTACCTGCCTTTTTACCTCTCCCCCCTCTCCTTCCCCTTGCTACGCCACTGTTCGCACATATCCCACAACTCCATAATATGAATCTGAGGCAATTATGACCAGTTAGCCACTATCATGAATGGAATATCACTTGGCTCAGTGTGCAGTTTATGCATTGTATATATATTAATTAATTGCCGCAAAAAAAAATTATTAAAAATCTTCAAACTTTTTGGGAAATACAAAATAAAAACTTGCAATTTTCACAGTGGAGTTACTTAAGGTCCGGAAATAAAACACTTTCAAATCGTTTAAAAGTTATGATATTTAAAAATTTACAGTAAACAACAGCGTTTTATGGTTAATAAAAAAATTATTTATTAAACACATAAAAAAAATATATTTTGCCTATTATGTATTGCATGTTACGCATTCACTATGTTTTTTTTCATCTATAGTTCAGTTGTTATGTGTTAAATAACGTTAATAGTTGTATCATGCTTTTAATTGGATGAATAAACATATAATTTGCTTATATCATGCTTTAATTTGGACTGGTAACTAATTAATAATTAGTCTATTAAGTCAATAATACATTATGAGTTATTTATATGTTTCTATGTGGAGTTATAACATTATTATTTATTTATAACATGTTTAAATTTCCAAAATATATTTTACTTTGATGAACTAAATGAAAGATTCTCACTTCATTTTTTAATTAAATAATTAACTCATATTGTGATATCAACATGAGCTCAAAAATGCTTAGAAGACCTACAAAGGCTTTAGTAGGAAGAATATTTAGTAAAAAAGATTTAGTAGAAAACCCTATAATTTACACGTGAGCGATTCGCCAACTTACAAACAGCTCATTCAATATGGTTACAAGTTTGAGAAAGATTTATTTTACGGGGAGAAAAATAACTTTCGACTTGAAAATTGACGTGACAAAAGTCAGTTTTTTTAATCTTTGATAAAAGACTACCCATTGAAAAATAAAACTTCCAGAACATTGTAAGCAGTATCCATACACCTAGTAAAAGTTGGTTAGAAAAGAAACTGGAAATGTTGTTTGACCTATCTGCTTGTCAATGTGATAATCCAATTATTAATGATTGTAAATGTATATAAAATAAAAAAAAATAATTTTAAAACAACTTTTTTTAAAAGTTAAGTGATAAGAGTTTTAAATGTCTAGTTAGAAATTCAGTACCCTATCCAAACCTCCCCAAGCCCCCTCCCCACCACTATTACTTTCTAAGGTTTGCAAAAGCCTTTGCAACAAAAATTTTTAAAATAATTTTGATTTTATAGTAAAACAATAAACATTTAGGCAAGCTTGATGTCGAGAAAAGTGAGTGCACAATGAAACATAGTTTGACTCTGTGAGAAAATTTTTTTTTTTTTACCAGTAGTGTTATGCATTTACAAATACACTTCACAAAAATAGTAGATTAAGTAAAAGAAAAGAGCATTAATTGCTTATCTCTAATCATTTGACCGAGACTTTATATTTTATTGACTTGTCACTTTAAATTAAAACACTTTCAATTTTATAATACCTTACTTGTTTAGATCCCTGTTATGGTAAGAGAATATTTGAAGGACAAACGATCCAAGGTAGGATCAAAAAGAAGTTGGAATTTAGGCAGTGTGGACCAAGCAGTGGCAACAAGGATTGTAATTTTTTTTATTAGAGAGAAAAACGAGGCTACTGTAAAGCAAATTAGCCAGAGAAATCTTCAAACAACATCAGAAGTTGGTTCAGATGAAGTTTTTAGTGTTAAATCCTTAACTTTAAATACAGCTGAAAGTGACGAGTTTGAAAAGAAAATAGTTAATGAAAAATAGCACTAGATTTAACTAATATAGCTAAGGCTGATATATGATATAAAACTAGTAATGCTACTACAACTGCGTTAATTAATGCGATAGTAAGGTAGTGGTAAGCCACTCACCTCATTCCCACTGAAAAAGCGCACATTGGATAAGCATGGTATTTTTCCATATGTAACCCATGTGGGGATTATTATTTTGTCCCATGTGGGTTTCATATGGTAAATCCCACATGGATTCAATATGGTAAATCTCATATGGGATACGCGTGGGTTTTTACCATATGTAACCCATATGGGGATTATTATTTTGTCTCATGTGGGTTTCGTATGTTAAATCTCACATGGATTTTATATGGTAAGTCCTACATGGGATATAGGTGGAAAATACTACATGTTATAGATCTTAAATGCCACATATATTTTAATCCAAATGGTATAAAAGTAGTCAATACCAGATAAATGAAAGTCTGAATGCTTCTATGATATTTTTTAAAAATCCTTTAATTTAAAAATTACTTAAATTAATTTAAAATTAAAAATCGAAGCTTTTTTCAGAGAGGCTTAACTTAATCTGGTATTTGCTACTTTATCCCGTTTGGGATCCAAAATGTGTAGCATTTTCGATCTTTTACATGTGATGTTTTCCATCTACAACCTATGTGAGATTTACCACAAACTATTATAACGCATTTTTATAAGATTAAAAAACGTGTTGCAAAATAAATTTATTTTAAAATAAATGCTATTAATAAAAACATTCAAAATAAATATTGAAAATATAATTTTTTTCTTTTTCGATTTACACGTCTTTAGTCGAATGAATTAATTAAATCGCTTCGGCTTGCATAATACCAAGGTTTTTAGTATCTTCTAACTTTCTTCAAACATTTTCTAAAAAAAAAAAAAAAAAAAAAAGTATATATATATATATATATATACATAGAGAGAGAGAGAGAGTTTATTTTAATAAAAATTTTAACAAGGAACCTTATTAGTCGAGCAATTTTAATAATTAGCCAGGTTGAACAAGTTGAAGTCATTAATGACTACAACTTGTTCTTTATTTCACAAATAATTATTTCCTAATTATTACTTACAATGACTAACGTATTATGGGTAATTGAAACTATATTATGGGTAATGAGCTTGAACCAATGAAGAGAATCCTTAGAAAAAGTGATCAACTAGGATAGGTCCTTAAACAAAAAAACAAAAACAAAAGTGTAAAAACCTACTTTACAATGACGTAGACATTGGGTGCAATAGACACTGGATGCAAATATATCTTTACTTTTTTGTTACACATAATAAAATATTCAGGAACTAATAAAAAAAACATATAAATTTCTTTAAATAAATTTATTCTTTGATCATTGTCTTCATATCCTTTCTTATTTTCAACATTAAAAAAATAAAATTGTTATAAAATTTCACTTTAAAACAAATACTATTAACATTGTGATGATAATAGCATTAGGAAGCTAGTATTTATGTTTTATTACTATACTATAAATAAATAGTTCTTTAATTCATTTTATAAAATAGAGTCTTACAACTGATAATTAATAGAAATAAATAAAATTATAAAAATTATGTAAGCTTCATTTATTATTTCTAAATACTATATTAATGTTAGTCTACAAAGTTGAAATCAATTTAGAGCATCGTTATTAGTTCTTTTGCGATTCGCACATCCACTAGGGATGCCAAATATTTGGGTTTTCAATATTTGTACAAATACCAAATACCCCAAATAGTGGCCTCCTAAATATTTGTACAAATACCAAATACCCCAAATAGTGACCCCCAAATATTTGTACAAATACCAAATAGTAAAATGTATGAAAAAAATCAATTGATTTCAATTCAAATTTGAGCTTTATTTAAGAAGTGATATTTTGAAAAATTGAATATGCTTGTATATAAATACAAGCATATTCAATTTTTCTTCTTTCATTCTATTACAAAGTTTAGTCTTGAAGTTTCCAGCTACAGAAAAGACTCTTTCAACGTCAGTTGATGTTGCTTGCACATTTAATAAGGGATCGTAGATCATCTATAGTTTATCTGTACGTTCTTTTGTTCCTTCAAACGCCTCAATTTCATTTTCGATCGAAGTTTGACTGTTTTTTGATGGTTTACAAAGTGGTTGATAGTGTCATCAAGCTTGAATGTTGTATTTGAATCATTTTCATCATCATTTTCCTCCAACAATGATTCTGCAAATAAGAAAAATCAATGTTGATATTAAATCGATATTTCTTCGTGAATCAATTCGAATTTTTAAATTTTCAAGCATTTTTTGCGAAATATCACTTTCCTGTGCGTTGAGTGTGTTAAATAAATAGATAAATGGTCCTTCTGCCACTGTCAAATTGCAGCATTTAGAGCTTAATTTTTTAATAACTTCTTTAACAGGAATCAAACAATCTATTATGTCTTTAACTTTAGTTTCAATGCTGTCATCATATGAACCTTCAAATTCAATTATTTTAGATTTTACAATTTCTTTCAGTTCATAAAATCTCTGCAACATAGGAAGTACACTATTCCATCTTGTCTTGCATTCAATTAATAGAGTTAACTCTTTTCCTGTTATTTCTTGGACATTTTCTTTAAAACGAGCAATTTTAAATGGAGATTTTCGAAATTTTCTCACATATCCTCGAACAACTGATATAACATCAAAGTAGGATTTTTCCATTGGTAAAGAGCTTTCTTGTTCATCAAAGTCTAGTTTTTCATCAAAATCTTCATCTTAATCATCAAGTTCAACATTATCATTATATTCATCCATCTCTTCACGATCTTTTTGATATAAACAGTCAACAATAGGGTTTGAACAAAAACCAACTTTTTGAAAAACCGGTTTTCGAAATCCAAGTTCCCCAAAAAATCGGTTTTAACCGGTTTTCGAATTTTTCAAAAAAATTGAATAACGAGAGATACTTAATTTATATATTATATTTATTTCACTTATCGTAATTTTTTCTAAGAAAATAAGATTTAAAAAAACATAATATGTCCACTGAACGGTGGCTAAGTCTTGTTCTAATTTTGGACACAAAATTGCCTGCAATTGAAAATACGCGTTCACTAGGTACTGAGCTCGGTTTTATAGTTTTAAGTGCATCAAATAATAAATCTAAGTTTTGGTTTTTTTATGTGTTGTCTCAATTAATGAAAACTCAGCCCTCAGTGTTTTTGGGTTAGTGATGTTTTCTGCAGGCTCTTCAAGAAACTTATTAATTGAATTTTCCATGACCTCTTTGGCATCTCGTCGCTCTAAGCCTTCTACTGCTAAACGAATAGGTTCCAAGACTTTATGAAGTTTCAAAAGTGTAGGATATTGAGCTTCATTCCACATATAAAATGAACCAAGATCATTCAATGCTAAAACTACACATTCTTTTACTGCTAAAAATCTTCCAACCATTTCCTCTATACTATTCCACCTTATTTTGCAGTCAAGAATTAAATTCAACTCTTTTCCTTTTTTTAATTTTATATAATTTTGAAGAATGGTATTTCTTACTGGAGATTTGCGAAAAAATTTACAAATTTTTCTGATTTGTGAAACGGAATGTTTGCAATTGTCAGACAAAATAGGAATAGGATGCTCTTGGTTACAAATATAAGAAAAAGATTCTTTATATTCGTCATATTTGTCTTTATCTTCATCATCCGATTCCTCACTTGAACCATTTACTTCGGATTCAGCTTCAACCATTTCTCTATGTTTATATAATACATCAGTAACTGCTAGGTGGATTGCATGTGAATAGAATAGTTGATTAATTATACATGATAATTTGCCAAATTTTATCATAACAGCAGCACCATCATTTGCTGCAGAAACAATGTCAGTTTCTAGATTCAAATTGAATATTTTAAGTCTTCCAGATTACGAAAACCGGTTTTCTATTTTTTACCATTTTTATTATATATGGTTATTATGCAATAGCATTTTGTTACGTTGTTTGAGTAATCTGTTTTCTTTTTTTTAACACGCTTCTTTAAATTTATCCCTTATCATTTTTGTAAAATGTTACGTAATAATTACCCAATAGAAACAGTTGCTTGACTAAAAATACACGCGATGTTAACACAAATTTTTAGAAAGTTTTTCCAAAATGGCTTCCCGAAAAATACATATGCTTCCCAAATAATTGGGATTTATTATTCATTTTTAAAATGTATTTACGTGTAAGATTATATTTTTTTTATGTATTTATAAATGTAAGTAATTTAAATCGTTTATATATTAATAGTATATATAATACTATTATGATATTTATATCTATTTAAATGTAATATTGTAGTATTTATTTTTATGTGTATACTATACTAAGTTTTTTTATTTTGCAAATTAGATTTTTGGAATTTGTTTCTTATAAAATAAAATTTGTTACTTATAAAAATCAAGTATGTTTTATATTATAATTTTAAAGTAAATAGTTTCCCTTGATTAGTTTGTTATGTATTTTGTTATGTTATGGTAATATAATTATGATATGAGCTTAAGCTCTTATCAACGTGGTAATATAATTTAAAGTTACAATTAAAAAAGGTAAGGCATTTTTGTTTCTAAAAAACTCGTCTAAAATTTTCTATAATTTTAGACGAGTGAACAAGTAAAAGTAATTATAGATATTTAAACATTAATGTACATCACTTAGCAGAAGATTTTAATTTAGGATTTGTTCCAATAGCTGGTTCTTGTGATGCTCAGAGAACATTAGAATTAATATTTAAAAACCGGTTTTCAAATGTGTCAAATTTATTTAAAAAACCTGTTTTTTAAAACTGGTTTTGAAAAACCGCCAGACCCTAGTCAACAATAGCTAAATTTATTCCATGATTGTAACAAAGTTGACTTTCAAATAGCATCAAGGTGTCATATTTTTTCACGGAAGCTCCATCGTTTATAGTTAAGACAATATCTTCTGAAATGTCAAGTTTGATGTCCTGGAGTTTTTTTTCTAACAATTGTTTTCAATTTTTCAGCATTACAACTACCTGATCCAACAGAAGTTAATGCAAATTACTTAGATTCAGTGCCGTTGTTAATATTTTGATATTTAAATATCTCTTGAATTTATTATCAGTCCACTCATTAATTATTGTACTAAATTTCTTTCCCATCACTTTAGGGTCTTAAATTTTTAACACAAATTCATTAAAAACTTCTTCGTAGTATTTTTTAATGTCTTCCCAAATTGTTGATCTTGATTTAGGCCTTGTTCGATAAGATTTGTGCTTTTGAATTATAGAGTTGAGAGAGAGTTGTAACGACAACTAAAGTAGCCTCCTAAACTATAGTGGCCTTCATGGTTTTGGGGAAAGGAATTGAAATTTAAAAAGAATTGACTGTAGTAAATGTAATAACTGAATATAGGATAATTTGTGAAAAAACAAGAGTGGTTAATTCAATTGATACGATGCACCGTCGAGAAGTTTTTTTTTAGAAGTTTTAAAAGTTGTTGGTGTAGATAGAAAAAAAGACGAAAATTCATTGGTTTATGAAATGAACTAATGAATTTTTGAAAATATAGGACAATGAAATACAAAAGTAATGAGGCGTCAAACTGTGTCAAACCTGCCTTGTGTCAAACCACCAAAACATCATCTCACTTTTACTTGTGAAAATAATCCTTTTTTTGGTCATAATATGTTATTTTCAGCAGTTGTTCTATAAGCGTCATATAAGCAATAGTTCCAGGCAATACATGTTCTGGCGCTGGTGTGGATGATGGCTTGTTTGTAAAATTAAGATGGTTGTTTGCTTCACCAGCCTGAACTACCAATTCTCCATGTTATATCTGATATAAATAGAAAAAACAATGAACATAAAAAGGTTTCTTTATAAAATAATACGGTTTATCAACAAACAGGATAACAGAGTTCAAAAGAATATACTGTTAAATCTTTAGGGTAACTTTTACTGATGTTGTGTAGAAAACTTTCTTTATGCTATATTACTAGATGATGAAGTTGTAATTGATTGTGCTCTTAATCAAATCCTGTATCCAAATCCAAAGTATCCAGGAAAATTGATTCAAATTTCAAGCTTAAAATCAAAGTTAACGCAGTTAAGCCCTTGCTTTTCAAAGCTGATGTTTGGACCGACTTAATTGAGTTTTCTTCGATAAAAGTTGAGCATTTGAGTTTTTGTTTCTTCTAATGAGTTACTACAAGCTGCTCAAACTGGTAATAAACTCGCTCTTACTGATCTGCCAAACAATTCCCAAAAAAGGTAAAAAGAACTGTAAAACTCATACTTGAAGCTACTAAATATTTTTATGAACGCGTGAAAGACTTTCTTTTTTGGCTAAGATATATATATTGTATACTTTCTTCAGACAAATATTACTAACTTGTATGTTAAAATATTAAAATCAAAACCTATTTTTCTAAGACTTAGACAAAAAAGACTATAAAAAAGTTGAATTAAGGAATTTTAGATATTTTTATTAATAAAGACTTTATTTAAAAGAAAAATAAGTTTTTAAACAAAAACCGTTTAAGTTGCTGTGTTAAATATATATGTACCTGCGTATGCCGAAACATCCCTACCAGAGCTAGCAAGACATTGTTAAATGTGTGTGTTCATCTTTTTTACAAATTAAAAAAAAAATTATTGCTCTCACACATTTGCAAAATAAGGTACATTTTGCTGACTGGTTCTAATGAAATTCATTGTTTAGGGAAAGGGGTGTGTTATGCACCTTTTTTTACAACCCTGGCCCCAACTATTTTCAAACACAGCCAATTTTAAAGAGATTTATGTGAACATTTGACATGAAAACTTGAAAATTGCTTCATAACTAAGTATTTTAAAAAATACTTAATTCTTCTTAATATTTGAGAAAAAACACAAATATATAAATACTTCAAAGTAATTTTCTAAAATAATTATAACTCCAAAATGTCTATTTTTTTTGTATTTATGTCTATATTTATGGGTCACATTAATCTCAAAGTGAGCCAATGTGTTTAGAAAAAAAAGTGTTTTTAGGCAGTGGCTTAGTGCTCAAGGTCGTAAGCGACCGGGGCTAATATTTGACCAAGGCCGGAGCCGGAGCCGGAACCGGGGCCGGGTTTGATAAACCATAGCCGGGGCTGAGGCTGGGGCTGGGTTTATGGTCTGGGCTGCCTATATTTTGACAAACCCTAGAGATGTAATAAATATTTCATTTTGAATTAAAATTCAGTATATGCTTGTAAATACGTATAGATGAATATATATATATATATATATATATATATATATATATATATATATATATATATATATATATATATATATATATATATATATATATATATATATATATATTTATACATATATATTTCTTGAGCAACGCAATAGAAATAAATGTGATCATATTTTAAAGAAAAACACGATATTTTTTAATCTTGACATGTTTCGTAGTTAACATACTACATTTCCAAAAGATAAAATTACAATTTAAAACTCTGGATATAAATATAAAATTAAAATTTGAAGACATTACAGAAAAATCATAACAGACAAATAGAATTGTTACAAACCAATAAAAATTATAATACAAATTAAAATTATGATACCGTAAATAGCAAAAAAATAAAAATAAAATTATAGGTAAATAAAAAAAACAAAAAAATAAAACTAGATAGACAAATTTTTATTATAATGAACAGTTTGTTTATTTAAAGATGGGTTTTCCCTTTTAATATGGAGTGCTTCTTTAATTTTCAATTTGTTTTTGTTAGAAATTTGTTTTTGTTGGCTATATCCAAAATTGTAAAACAATTACAGTTACTTAAATTTTTACAATTAACAGATGAAATTAAATGCTTATAACATTAGATTGTTTGTCACTTGTAAGATGCTCATGAATCCTTGTTGTTAAGTGTCTGGAGGTTTCTCCAATATAACTGGCATTACATCCAGCACAAGAAAATTTGTAAATACATATATATATATATATATATATATATATATATATATATATATATATATATGTATATATATATATATATATATGTATATATATATATATATATGTATATATATACATATTTATATATATATATATACATATATATATGTATATATATACATGTATACATATATATAAATATATGTATATATATATATGTATGTATATATATATATATATGTATATATATATATATATATATATATATATATATATATATATATATATATATATATATATATATATATATATATTTATATATATATATATTTACGGCTTAAAGGGGCGTTGGATTATTTATCTCAGTCGTCTCAAAATGAGTTCATCAAAGAATATGGTATTATCCAAATTGCAGCCATCGAAGAAATTAAGAATGGTATCTACTTCACAATCATAGTCGATGGTACCCCCAATATATCTTACACTGAGCAGATAACCTTTGTTATTCGTTTTCTTCTCTATGAAAGAGAAATTAATTGCTGGAAAATCAAAGAGCGATACTTGTGTGTTGAAGCTTTTAAGACGAAGAAAAGAGTCGGTATAGCTAAGCTTATCACTAATGTGATTTTAAGGCTAGGTATGGATATTCAAAAATTTTGCGGTCAGGGAGACGATAATGGATCCAATATTTTAGGTGCTTACAAGTTAGCTTGAGCTTTAATAAGGCAAAATTATTCAGAAGCTCTGAACGTTTCAGGTATTGCTCACAGTCTGAATTTGGCTGGTGTGCTCACAGTTGAATCAGCCATTGAGAAAAAGTATTCTTTGAAAATGATGAACCTTGTTACGTATTTTTTAGTGCAAGTCTTACCCAATGGAAGTTCCTCACTAAAGCAACTGGAATTTCACTGCATAGACTTTCTATGACAAGATGGAGATCTCATACCGATTTGATCAAACTACTTGTCAGGAGGCCGAGAGAAATGTTGGCAGCTTTAAAACATGCCATGAAAAATCTAGATGACCAGTGAGCAGCTAGGCCAAAAAAGAGATTTAAAAAAATGCTTATCATCTTTTGAATTTGTATTGCTAGTTACGATTTGGCACGAAGCCCTTATTACTGTTAACGACGTTAGTCGTCTTTTACAATCTGAAGCCATTACCATTGATGAAGAGCTACGTTTGATTGGACTGCTGCTGGAAATTTTTAAACGGATTAGGGGCTCTTGGTTACGAATTTTCTAAGAAGTTTTAGTTGGACCGCTAGGGTTCGAAACTGAACTCCCTACTAAAAGAGAGCGCAAGCTAGAACGCTTTCATGGTGAGATGTTAAACACAGCCCATTTCCATGACAGTCTATCAAAAGAATTTTAAGTGAAAGTTTTAATGTTGGTTTAGATGATCTAATTCAATAGATTGATTCATAATTTGAGACAAGCAGGGTGGTTAGCAAAATGTTTTTATTTATCCGGTTAAATAATAATGATCTTTCCGTTAAAATAAAGCATGAGAATTTGCACGGTTTCATCCGAGAGATGCGAACAAAAAAAAGAAATCCGCCGTTTTAAAAATACCCTCAAAAAAATTTTTAAGCAAGTAATCCAATGAAGCTAATTGATCTAATCTTTTAATCTTGAACGCCTTTTTGAAACATTTGCATCATGCTTCGAATTTTAACACTATTCCTAAGACAGTTGCTGAGGATGAACGATCGTTTAGTAAACTGAAAATTGTAAAAAACTCTCTCCGTTCAACCATGGGCCAGGATTGCATTACTGATATTTGATTATTTTGATTAAAGAAGATTTGGCTAAAAAGGAAGAGCTACAACAACGTCATCAAAAAAGCTCTATCCAGAGAATTAATAGTAACGCCAAAGCTGACCAACGTCCTCCTTTTTATGATGAAGAGCGCTGCGCCAAACGTAATTAAAATTTAGATTTTCACGGCGCTCTCCTACAAAAATAGAAGGATGATGGTGCCTTATATATATACTTTAGGAAAGTATATAATTGGGTTTACAATAAACAATTTTTTGTTATTACTACATATAAAAAATAGGTAAAATGAAATATTTGTATCCAGTTTATTATCTGTTATTGACCAGCAGTTTAAAGAGCAGATCAAATCTGGAAAAGTCTTTGCTTGAGAAAATCACTTTAAGCCAGATGATTTTAAAACTAGTAAGTTGTAATTAAATAACAATTGAAATTATATATATATATATATATATATATATATATATATATATATATATACATATATATATATATATAATTTCAAATGTTTTTGTCTTCAGATATTGGTCTCAAAATGACAAAAAAGATCATGAAAAATGGAGTAATACCAACTCTACTATTGCTGACAAAAAGTTGAAACAGTACTTTACCAAACAAAAAAATGCCGAGAAATGTCATTTTACCTGAGACTAAAAAAATCAACTAAGTACTATGATAAACTTAGTGACATTTTAATTCAAATTCCTAATCTAAAACTTTTAAATGGTTGGATAACAGACGTAAAAGAAAATGAAATAACCATTTTGAAAAATGTTTAAAATCAATTTGTTCTTCCAGAATTTGAGATAACAACAGATGAAAGTTTAGGATAAAATTTGGCAATATATGGGTGGATGGTTCCTAAATGTCATCCTATCTACTCATGCTACAAAAGAAGTATGCAAAATATAACTGTGACAAATTTAATTACTGTGCTTGAAAGTTATCAATAATGTATAGGTGTGCCAATTCATTAAAAGACAGCAATTACCATACACCATTGTATACCTTTTAAAATAAATCCACATTATTGGGATACACAATCATCACCATTCAATCATATGTCATATTATAGAAATATTAACTGCAACATTTTATTGAAAAACTCAAACAGATGCAAGAAATGTTTATTGACAAACAAATCAGTCATCTATTCAAAAAAAAGAAAGTTAAGCGTCACAATCAGGCCCGCCGTGAGCCTTTGCGGCGCCCAGGGTCAAAATTTCCCAAGCGCCCTACTGAAAGTGAAAGCTGATCTAATGATCCATAATTCAATACATATAATAAGCCATTTGATAACAAATCAAAGAGGATAAAAGAATATAGAATTTTTTAATTTTAATTAATGAACATTTGAACAGTTTATTTCTAGATAATTGCAATGGTCTTTTGACTTGGTTATACACTCATACATAAAATGATAAAGTCGACACTAGAACAGGGTAGAAACAGACCAAAGACAATCATTAAACACTATTGGATGTTAAGAGCAAAAATTTGTCTAGAATACAACAGCTATTGTTGCTTCAACTTCAGAGGAAATTGATCTTTCGAGATTTACTCATGGCGAATTTGGAAATCACTTCACCGTAGCACAACTTTTTGGCAAGATCATGCTCAATGGAATTAACCAGAAGATTCGTGAGTTGTTCTTGGCTCATTGTAGACCTTAAAGCTGTCTTAACTAGAGCAAGCTTACTAAAAGATCTCTCGCCTTCCGCAACAGAAACAGGGATGGTGTTGAAGATGCGCAGCAAAATGCAGACTGATTCGAAGAGCGGCTGAAGACCTTTCTGGTCTCCCCGTTGAGAGAAGTTTCGTAGAAAATTGATTCAGGAACCTTCTTCTTATTAGAATCTTTCGGGAAAGCTGAAGAATTTTGAGGAAGCCCCTGTAGAAGCACAGGATCTCTTTCCACTTTGGAAAGATGTGCTGCCCACAAAGCAGGATCATTGGAAGGAATGGTAGCGATGGGTTCTTCTGTTGGCAACACCTGAGAATAAATTTTAAAAAATCTTATTTTATTAGCTTAAAAGTTTATTAACATCATTTCTTTTAAAGAGGTAGAACTTACCAAAATATTCTCTTCATTCACAGCCACCATACCGATTTTTGATAGGGGGCTCTCCCGAGCTTTCAGAAATGTCAGTGACATCGTTTTCAGTTCCAACCTATAAAAATAAGTTAAAAATTTATATAACATTGAATTAATCAAATGGGAAAATATCCATTCACGGGGAAAACTATTTACTACTTGAATCGATTGACTTGGCAGGAAAGAGTTTGAAGCAGTAGGACTTTCATCTTCTCCTTTTTTTGTAACTGTAATACCACAGTCTTGAAGAGTGCGTTTGATTTTTTTCTCATTCGCAGTTCTTTGAGCACCATTCTTCTTACTTGACAACCAGAATCTTTCTTTTTAAAACCAGACATGTTTTAATTCTTTTTGAAACAGCATCCGCTTATAAGCAAAGAACTGTTTGAATTTCTTCTTAATTGGGTCTATCAGACTATCACATAGATATCACGTGTTTCAAAATTGTTTCAAATTTGAGAGATTTTAAAAATTAGAGAAATAAATTTAATAAAATTGTTTTCATATTTTATATCAATATCAAACTACTTGGATTTAATCTAATCTCTTTTTTTAATAAAGTAAAAAATCTCCGTTTTTAATTGAATGAAAATCTCCGTGCACTAAAGTTATTTTAAACATTTAATTCAGCGGGTTGTTAAATTAATCATTAGTATTCACTTTATTTGCGAGTTTCCGCTATATAAAAAGAATCAACTAATGTTTTGAAAGTAATGCTAATTTCTTAGTTTTAAAGCATTAATTACTATTTTTATATAAAAATAGCAAATTATGAAGCACTTCATTACAAAGTTGAAAATTTAAACTAAAAAAAATTGACCGGCCAAAAGAGCAATTGACCGTCTATTATATGTTTTAGCTGGTCAAGTTGACCGGCTGCTTTTGATTTCTTATTTTCCACGCTGCTTCCTAGTACTTCATCTTTTTTTTAAATAAACATGAAAAAAAAAATTATTTATATTCGGCTTCGTGCGCCCCTGTCGACCTGGCGCCCGGGACAAAACAACCCAGTAGACCCCCCTCACGGCGGCCCTGGTCACAATGAGCTAGCCAAACTAAATGCTGCTATCTCTTTGACTTCACCATCGAGGCTTAAATTAACAATGCTGCAGCACCGCCTTAAATGTGCACAATTGCAATCTAGAATTGAAGCAATAAAAGAAGAGCTTAATAACTCAAGTGTGATGATGGATTGCGAATTTCATAGTGATTTTCTTTCAATAGTTTCTAATGCTAATCACAGTATAAGTAATTTCATGAATTTGTTTTGGCAAGAACAAAAAAAGTTATTTAGTGTTTCAATGATCATAAGGTATTGTTTATCCATAGCATCAAAATTCCCATCTGCATATCAAGAAATAAGAGATAGCAAAACTCTTGTGTTGCCAAGCCTGAGGACACTTTGAGTTTAAAAAAATTGTATAACGCCAAAAGCTGGGTTTCAGGTAGGCATTATTGCAGAATTAAGTATGCAAACGAAAAAGTATATAAAAATTGAAAAATATATTGTGCTTCTTATTGATGAGATGTCCATAAAATCTAATCTGTTTTTTGATAAGAAAAGTCATCAGCTAATTGGGTTTGTCAATTTGGGAGAACCAGACCTGAACATTGCTACATTACAAAAATTTAAACTTGCAACTCATGCCCTTGTTTTTATGGTTCGTGGCATTGCAACGTCTTTTAAGTTTTCACTTGCGTCTTTTACCACCATCACTGCCATAGCAGTGCAGTTATTTATTTTATTTTGGGATGCAGTATGCATTTTAGAAAAACGATGTAATCTTTATCTAGTTTCTGTAGTAGCTGATGGTGCATTATCAAACCGAACAGTGATTAAATTTTACCGTTATATGTGTGGAGATATGATTACTCCTGTTATTTTTAAAACAATAAACTTGTATGTCAAATATAGATACACTTACTTTGTAGCAGACCCACCACACCTGATAAAAACTACTCGAAATTGCTTATTAAACTCTGGGGTAAAAAAAATGTACACGCTCCTAGTGGAACAATGAAAAATACTTATTGTGGCCGCACATTACTCAATTATATTATGAAGATTTAGACAATAGTTTAAAACTTATGCCTAAGTTAACTAATAAGCACATACTCATAAACTCTTACTATGCTGTGACAGTAAAACTAGCTACTTAAATTTTAAGTCAAATCGTAGCATCTGTTTTGAAAACCTTTGGAACTGAAGAACATATAGAGACAGCTAGGTTTTGTAAAAAAATGGATATGTTTTTTGATGGTGTAAACAGTAGATCTCTTGAAGAATATAAAATTAATATAAAACATTTCCTTCAAAAATATAAAGACCAAAATGATTTTCAATTTAACTTCCTTTTAAATGATTTTTTGGATTATTACAAAGATTGATAAAGATCTATTGATGAAAGAGTAGACAATACTACTAGTTTCAATATCCTTGTGAAGGTAAACCCAAAATGTTCATTTTACATCAGACTTATGAAGGCTTGAAAATGACATGTAACTCAATTGTGGAAGTTATAAAGTTTCTGTTAGCAGAGGGCATGTCTTATGTACTTACTAATAATTTTGTCAATACCCAATCGAGGAATATTTCAGTGCTCAAAGGAAAATAGGGCGCCATTCAGATAACCCTGATGCTAAATAGTTTGAATACAAAGCTAATGCAATACGCATCCGAAGAAGTGCTTTGCTTAATACTTGAAATACTAGAGGCTCTTATATAAAAAAAAAGTCTTGGATAAATGTCTCTGAAGATCAAAAAGAAAGAGAAAAAAAATATGATTTACAAACTTCTTATATCACAACAACTATTTATGTTCTCTATTTATAACTGTATTATTTTTCTTTTAGCTTATGTGATTGTTTCATATTTGTAGGTAATCCTTTTTTGCATTGTTCTCCTATTTTTTTTATTGCTTTGTGCATATTAACAATGTCTTTGGCAAACGAATGACTTCGAACTTTAAAATATAAACCAAGCATTGAACACAAAGTAGTTTTTTGTACATCTTTTTCAATTTTTAACCCAAAGCTTTCAAGAATAACCCTGTAATGTTCATCTATATCTTGACCATACAATGTTTTTTTGTCAATGAATATATGTCTATGCTTTTAGTTAATTGTAACCGTTCTGCATATAAACAAAATACTTTTTCTACTATAAATAACATTTGCTCAATTGATATAACAGTGAGTTCTTAACAGTAAAGAGAATTGATAAGCTTTTGGTCAGCAATATTTTTTGTTTCACTCTGGCAGCTTTTTAATATTGACATTGTTTGTTGTATATCAGTGTTATTGCTTGTTCGAAGACATTGTTTTTTTTTTAAATTGGTGGGTAACGTAGCCTCCAAGATATTGTAATCCATACTTTTCTCTTTCACATATCGTTTGACTATTTGATGTCTTTTTATCACTGACACTAGATATATTAGCCATATAAATAGATGCAATGCTATCAGCAAGTTTGCTTAATAATAATGTAGCAGCATCTTCATATTCAGCAATTAAAAAATTTGTTTACATTTGATTACTATTTTGCCAAAATAATCAGCATAAAACTCATTCAAACTTTTTAGAGAAATTTTACTACAACTCTCAATTATTCTATCAAAGTAAATCTTGTCTTTTAACTGAAAAGGGCGCATTCCTTTGGTGTACCCCCAAAAATAAATGTTGTTTTAAATGTTTCTTTGGAGTTATACATATTAAAATTACATATTATTGTTTTGTATTTGTTGAATAGAGAATATATGGGTACAAAAGGCTGATAATAACCAGAAATAATTTATAATAATATAAAATAGTTTATGTTGTAGGTACATAAAACTGTATACACATGTAGTACTATAGTTCAAGTTCAAAATAAAGACACTAAAATCCGAATAAATTTGTTTTATAAGGATGATCCCTACATAATTCTGTTATCACTTTTGAATAGATGTGTAACATTGCCAAATTATTAAGCCTCTGCTGTTTCATCGTCGTTCTCAGAAAAGTTTTGAGTTTTCTCATTGTTGAAAATGCTCGTTCACTAACAGCATTTGTTGCTGGAGTAACTAGAATCAGCTTGAGCAATTTGACAACTTCAGAAAGCAAAAGCTTCTCCAGCTTTTTAAGTTGTTTCTGTTCTGCTTGATCAAAACGATATTTGATAGTGTCAACAGAAGAATCAATTACATTGTAGTATGTGGCACGATAGTACTGAATGGCTGTCTTAACATAATGGTATATGGTACTACAACCCTCCTCATACCGTGCTAGCATCTTCCTTTTTCTCGGAACCTTGGGTTCCTTGAGGTCCGGGAAATCATTGGCATGCTTCTGAATTTTTTGCCACTACAAATTGAACCACTCCTCATTTCGCATATCCATGAGCGTTTTGACAGTCAACATTGCGATGTCCCTTCCTTCAGAAGCAGACATACGTGTCTGTTGAAGGGTTTTAGATAAGTTATCATAAAAATACGACTAAGATGTAGAGCAAAGAAAAACTTTTTCATTGTGGCTTGAATGGCAACGATTCTTGATCTTGTTTCAGAATCTAAATTGTCTTCGAGGCAGATATCCCACAGCTGAAGAAGCAATGCATAATTGTCAATTATCGATTTGCAACTTGATCCTTTCACAGTCCATCTAGTTGGACAAAGGGTTCTAATACTCGGAATATCTACTACATCAGACAATTCAGCTTTCAGTTTGTTTAATAAAGCATCTCGTTTTGGTGATTTTTTTATTAGTTTTGATATTTCATGTACAAAATCAAGGCAATCAGATAAAGTGGGATTTTCCGCTTTCTTGAAAACATCTTTCACAGCAAGGCTTAGAGAGTGACCTTAACAATGAGAGAATGGAGCAAACCCTTCTGCTTTATCATTTAAACGCTTAGCGACACCCGTTTTCAGTCCACTCATATTAGCTGCACCATCAAACGAAACACCTCGACAATTCTGAATGCCAATATTGCATCTTAAAAGACTGTCCATTATAGCATTAAAAATAGTCTCTGCTTTGATTTTCTCAATTTCATAGAATCCAATAAAATTTTCTGATTCCTCAAGTTTGTCACTAACCGATCTTAAGCAAATTACTAATTGTTCCTTATTGCTGCTATCAACGCATTCGTCTGCCATAATGGCATACCAGATGCCATCCTTCACTTTTGATATAATTATGTCTCTGAGAATCATAGTAGACATTATTTTTAAGATTTCATTTTGTATTGTGTGAGTAACATACGCATTTCGTTTTTTTTCCAGCCAGTCTCCAAACAGTGGATCATCTTTTGCCCGCAATAGACAGAGTCCATAAAAATTGCTAGTATCTTCAACTTTCCCTTGAACTGCTAGTCCATGAGAAGATAAAAATACAAGGTTTTCAATAATTTTTCGTAGCATTTTCCGATTGTGGACTTTATGTTCTGAATGTTGACTGAATAACATTTCTCCCACATCTTGCTTAGATTTTGATGCATCAGACTCAACAGCGGTTCTATGGCATGCAGTCAGCTGATGATTTTTAAAAGCTTTAATACCTTTCTTCCAGTTAATAAATCCTTTATTGAAGAACGACATCAACTGAATGTGTTCCGATAAGTCTCTTCTCATTATATTTAGACATGCACATGTGGTAAAGAACAGAATCATTGGCTTCATTATAATAAAGCCATGGAAAGATGC
This sequence comes from Hydra vulgaris, assembly GCF_038396675.1. NCBI lineage: Eukaryota > Metazoa > Cnidaria > Hydrozoa > Anthoathecata > Hydridae > Hydra > Hydra vulgaris. The sequence continues at coordinate 33,093,903 of NC_088932.1, read as the reverse complement.
CAAACCAATGTTGTTGAAAACATCGTCTCTTGTCCTTACCAAATGTTTTATATGGAAACTTTAATGATTGATATGGTTGATTTTTATGGCCTGAAAAACCTTGTACACACGGCGACTCGGGGAATGCTTCGGAAGAGGCCGAGGGTTGTTGCCAGACACCCTCATCTTAAACACTCTGCGACTCGGGAAATGCTACGGAAGAGGTCGAGGGTTGTAGCACACCCTCATCTTGAACACACAGCGACTCGGGGAATGCTTCGGAAGATGCCGAGGGTTGTAGCGAGAAATAATGAAGAATGTCTTTCGATTTAGATGCTTCTTTAGCTAACAACCGCCTATTATTTGCTTTTTTCACTCCTGCACCCGAAAGTTTGCGTTTTGGTGGCATCTCTAGAATATAAATAAAAATTTTAAATAATTAATTTGTTATTAAATGAAATGGGGTCACAAGTTCGAATACAAAAACAGATTAAATTATTTTTTTATTTATAATTAAAAAACAAATTTATTTGTATTAAAATACTTATGATGTATGTAATATTTAATATTTTGATTATATAAATAGATATATACATAATCTATCAAAAAATATATTTTTTAATATAGATAGCTTGGCCTTTGGCTACCATTATAGAGTCTAAATGCTAGGCATGATAGCATATAGTAGTTACCTTTTTTTTAATAGTGACATTTAAAAAATAAAACTTCGTCAATATATAATATAATAAATACTTCTACTATATAATTATAATATATATAAAGAATAAAATCATTGTTAGAAACTTTTTGCTTTAATATTTATATATATAGGAATTTTATATTACTTAAGAACAATTAATTAAAATTTGATTATTCAATTCAACAAAACAATCTTGATTTATAAATAATAATTTCCATCATTAAGAAGTTTCTTATTTTTAGCCAATTTTGGAAGGACTCTGATAAAAAAATAGAACAACATAATCTTTTGAAATATAAATTACTTCCGGGCATATTAACATATGTACCAATTTTGGAATATATCATTATAGTTATGTTGCCAAAACAATAGACCGAATGGAATGGAAATTAACCTCGTCCAATATATCAATTATAATCTCTAAAATAATAATGTAAGGCGTTTCAAAAACTTACGTTTAAAAACTTCTCGTTTTTGTTCAAATTTGAAACAGCGCAATTTTTAAATAGATTATTTCCGTATTTAAAAATAAACGTATTTCGAATCGAATAATTTTTACTTTAGTGTGCATGAGTGGTTTTTTCAGATAATCGGCTTTTTGGCGCTATCAAAACAATGTTACTTATCGATAAATATCTTGTTAATCAATTGTTAAAAAATTTAACCAAGACAAGAAGACCAAAAAAAAGTTAATACAAAAATATATAAATTTTTTTAAATAATATCTATTTTAAACAATTTTTTTTTAACAATTTAAAAAAAAAAATTTTTTCAGGGGCAATAATTTTTTAAAGGCACAACTAAAAAGGGCGCCATCATTTTTTTCTCGGGGGCTCTCTGGCCCACCCGAGCCCCCCGGTTCCGAGGCCTATGAGTTGGCTCATCAAAAATAATATTGTTGGAGTGCTTTTTAAAGATATGCAATTTTAGCCCATCTTTACTTCTACAAACTTTGACACATACATTACATGGGAAGGTTCCAGGGCTGAACTAAAAACAATTTTAAAAACTAAATCAATCATCCAATCAATTATTTTCCAGTTCTATCCCAATCCTTTATTTTTCACTTAATGTTTGTGCATGCTATGTAAATGATTTATATAAAGAAACATTACTTTTCACATCTTCGGCAATAGCCTTAGCATAATTTTTAAGTTCAGTAGCTTTTTCAAAAGTTTCCAATAGCATTACAAGGTCACTATTACAAAAATAATCATCGTCCTCTTTCTCTGAAGCCATTGTAAATTTTTGTGTTGTGCATGGCCAATGTCAAATGATCGCAGCTTTCACCTTTGATTAATTTTTTTTTAAGCAAAACACCGAATTTTCCGAAATTTCCGAACCAGTTCAGTCTATACACTGTGGTTATAGACTTGTAAGACGCAACGCTTTTTTCAAACGTGACAAAGCGTTTCATCCCTAAAAAGTCATCATCTGAATTTGATTTTTCTATAGTCTTTATCTTACAAAAATTCAACGTAACAAAAAAAAATCGGTTTAAATTGTGCGCTTAAATTTGGCGCCAATTCAGCCTTGAACGTATTTTAATACATCTGCTTAAAAAATATTTCGTTTCATTTTTAATCATTTATATCTGACGAATTTTGGTTGAGTTTTTAATCTAAAAAAGGTGTAAATCTAAAGAAAATGACAACTAATGATGAAGAAAACTTTGTTCGTGCAGAGAAAGCAAAAAGTTTTGTATACGATAAAATAAATCAGCCACTTAGTTTTCAGTTTGTTATGCAAATGTTTGATAAAATATGGACTGACAGTTTAAATTGTGATACCATTGAATCTGCGCCAATCAAACCTCACGAGGGAGAAATTTACATTTATAAACGGAAAAATGAGTCGATGATGATTACTTATGCAATCATTATAGATTTCGAAACACTGGAAGAATGAAAAACCAACAACTTGGTATAGCAAAAACTTATTATAAAAATCAAACTAGCAAAACAAATCAATGATTTTCAAAAACAAGATTTGTAAGCAACGTGCTTTTTGTGACCGAAAAATGATTGTTATACATTAAAAAGCGCAATTGATGGCGAAAAACATCTTGCAAACTATAATGGTAAAGGATATACTTGTGCATGCCCTGCTAGAAAAAACTGTTATCATATAATATCAGCAAAATCATTACCAAATGTACACCCAGATATATCAAAACCAACATACTGCTTAAGCAAATTAAGAAAAAGTAATAACCATGAAACTAGAGGTGGCAGAAAAAGAACCGAAACCAAAAGACAGAGAACTAAGCATTATAGCTGCTGACGACTACTTAGAAATATCTAAACATTTACCTCCAAAACATTCGACGCCAAACATAGCAAAGTTAAAGACAAAGCAAAGTTAAAAACGCCGGAAAATACTTTTACTTTGTTTGCAAATTTAAATAAATTCAAAAACAATAAATCGATTAGGTTAAACAAAGTTTTCACCAAGAATTAATGTAGCATTTATAAAAAAAAAAAAAATACAAGCATGGAAGTTTTTACCGAGAATTCGAGTTTTATAGATGATAAAAACGATAAAAGCCTAGAAGAAAAAACAGTTACAACTTTTATAGCGGATTTTAAAAATTTGCCACAACTGGTTCCCTAAGCTGAAGAGTTAAATTAACCGTTGCGGAATGAAAATGAACCCTTAACATCAAACGTAATTGATCAAGTATGTTTGCTGTTCTTAAAATCATTTGAGAAAGGAAATCAAATATTTTACTTAGATTTTTTTAACTATCGATATTTAGTAAATGGAAACAACTTTCAAAATTTATGCGTCAACATGACGTATATAACAGAGACCTTATTTTGGAAAAGAGGCAATCATCGGATATTAGGAGTGATTTCATTAAACGACAATTATATCTGCATTTTTGATTCTCTACAATTAAACAATTACAGACGAGAGAACTTTGTAGAAATAACAAAAATAACTAAAATTGCATCAACCCTTGCTCAATCCAAATTGGACATGAGTAAATTTAAATTCTATTACAGTTTAGATTGCGAACAACAAAATAATAGTTTTGATTGCGGTGTTAATGTTATATTGTGGGCTTATCAAATAATAAAAAGTCAAAAAGAATATGTGCCTATAACAAAAGCAAGAAAGTCTATAAGGTATAACTACACTATTGGAGAGATCTCAATTACATTTGACTGAAAAAAGAACCCGAGAAGCAAATATTAAATCTTATTTTGGAAACTCAAAACGAGTTAAAAGTAAGCATGTGTATAACAAAGAGTATATTTGATGTATATTTAATATGGTGATATCAAATATACACCAACAAAGCAAAGATTGGACAATATGTGCTAAATATTCATACAAAGGAGACAATAGTCATTTGCTTCAACATTTATTATACGTACTATGCAGAAAATGGTATCACGATGGCTCCAAAAAAAACAATAGCAAAACGCACTTTAAATTGTGTTTAAAGGCGTAGTATACATAAAATCTAACTATGATGCAATTATAAAGTTATATTTAATACATTTTTCTCTTATTTATAGTTGTTTCTTACATAAAAAAACATTCTTATAATAAAAACAAACTTATTATAAAAACAGTTTTGTTACCTTTATTCGAGTTTTTGTTTGATAACTCAACAGGTATATTGGTCGGGTGAAATTCCGCGTGTTGCCATTTGTCTCAGAATTCCATTCTACGTAAAAATAACTTTTTCTTATTTAAAATTTAATTTCGAATCGATTTAGCACACTCCGCGGGTGTGAAAATGCATTGTTGTTGTAAAAACGGTTTTTTTGCATTTTGATCAGATTTTTGTTTAATAACTCAACAGGTATTGGTCAGCAACATTCCGCGTGTCGCCGTTCGACTCAGAATTCAATTCTATATAAAAAAAGTCTAACCGCGTGGATGATACTTAATTTTTTTATATACATACATACATACATACATACATACATACATACATACATACATACATACATACATACATACATACATACATACATACATACATACATACATACATACATACATACATACATACATACATACATACATACATACATACATACATACATACATACATACATACATACATACATACATACATACATACATACATACATACATACATACATACATACATACATACATACATACATACATACATACATACATACATACATACATACATACATACATACATACATACATACATACATACATACATACATACATACATACATACATACATACATACATACATACATACATACATACATACATACATACATACATACATACATACATACATACATACATACATACATACATACATACATACATACATACATACATACATACATACATACATACATACATACATACATACATACATACATACATACACATAGGCGTAGAACGTGCTGGGGCTCGAGCCCCATCCGGAAATTTGTCGCTGGGGCTTTGCCCCACTCGGGAAAATTTACCAAGCTTTCAAAAATATTTAAAAAATAAAAACCATAATATACTTAAACATTAACAAATATAACAATTTAAAAACGATTGTAATATTTTCGCAAATACCTATAGTGATTTTCAAAAGTTTAAGCTTTCAAAAGTTTATATTTGTTTTTGAAGAATTTTTTTATTTATTCAACATTACATTGACTTTTAAGTAATAAGTTGTACGATGTTGTAGAATGAAGAATATTAGTGAATAATTTTCAAAAAAAGAAAATCAAATTGAAAAAGTTGCATTTTCTGAATCTCAAAATGCTAATAACTTCCGAGATAATACTCATGAAAGTTTATCATTTGTTCAGTCAGATGATGCAACTGATTCAACCGCTGTTGTTGAGTCGCCGCACAATGAGTCAGAAAGGTGAAAAAAGGCAAAAATTATATCATATATAAACATGTGATACATCAATGCTATCGTATTTTGGGTAAAAAAATTTAGTTTACTATTAAAAATAACTTTTACGCGTACCTGATGTACAAAACGCGCGCTTACGCGTGTAAGTGTCTTTTACGCGCGCAAAATATAACTTGAATAAAAAAATTGAATTCCTTGATTGACAAAATACTATATATAAGAATACCAAATATTTTTTAATGTAAATTTTTCTTGTGCCTAAGGCTCGTACTACACACGCGTTTACGTGTTAGAGTCTTTTACGCGCACAAGACTGAATTAATTTAAAAAAACTAAATTCTTCAAACCAAAACATTTACAAAATTAAAAAGAAAAATTGGATTTAAAAATTATTTAATATTATAATAATATTAAAGTATATTAAATACAAAATAAATTTTTATTGTATTTAATTTTTCTTTCAAGAAAACAAAAAAAGAAAACCTAATAATTATAAAAAAGCTTTATTTCATTATTATAGCATTAGCAAAGATAAAACTTCAGGGGTAAGTGTTTTTCCATTTTCAACCTTGTATTTTTTGAAACAAATGTTTGATATTACAGGATCACTTCTAATCAACAGGTATTGGTACCGGTTTTTTCATAATATTCTTTCTAGATATCTTGGCAGTATGGTTTAATCTAGCTTTGCGAATTTCCTTATTTAGAGCCTCTTGTGACTCTTCAGAGCAGTAACCAATTAGCAGTTCTAATGCCTAAGATATCTGCACATGTAAATTACATGGTAGAAAAGCAAATTGTATACTTGGGCTTTTGAAACATGCATTTCAATCAAGAAACGAGCACATTTAGATCACACACCATTTATAACCGCCCGCATCTAGAATTTCCTATGCCTGCATGAAGACCATATCTAAAAGGAGATATCTTTAAAATTAAACAAGTTCAGTGAAGAACTTCGAAAGTCGCACATTGTATGAAAAATCTTTCGTACAAAGAGCGAATAAATAGACTTAATCTAACAACGCTGGAAATAAAAAGAAATAGCGGAGATTTGATCCAAATGTTTAAGCTAGAAAATCATTTTCACCTTTAACAGAAAATCTTAGAGTAAATTTTATGCGAGAGATTGTCACAAACTCAGACATTTGGGATAATTTTTTTAAAGACAGAATTGTTAAGGAATGGAACAATCCACCAAATGACATTAAAACATCAAAATTAGTCTATGAATTTAAGGTTTTATTTGACTGGCTACGCTTGGGGTGCTATAACGAATATATAGGTGGGCTCACAGTTAGTTTATATAAATTTATATTTATAAATACTCTGTGAAATGTTATATATTTAGGAATATATATTACTATTACTAACAGATAATAATGAAAACAAAAATATATTTACCAGTAGAATATATTTCTATATAATCTATAAAAAGTGAACCTTTCAGCCTTTAACGGGTGGCCCAAGATAAATGGCATAGGTAGTATTTTTATTTATAACTTTGTTATTTTTTTAGCTAGAACAGGGAATTTTTTTTAAAAAGATTTATTATTAAATTCTCTATAAATCTGTTTTGATGGCTTTGTTTTATGGTTTTTAATTTTATTTGTAGATAATGAAATCTAAAGATTGGCGAAAGCTTGTACTTTCTAAATACCAAAATGGTGATGGTCCATCAAAAATATTCGCTGATATTAAGGGTGTCATTTTTTTTTCTCTCCGTTTTTTACCGTATAAAAATATAAATACAACCAATATTTCCAATATACAGATGGCCGGGGCAAGAAGAAGACACAATTTGGCTTATCACCAAGCCCCGAGTTTGATTCCGTAAAAAATAAATAATTTCGTATAGAGTATATAATTGTTACCAATATATATAAAATAAGACTTTATTTTAAAAAGATAAAACAAAAACAAAATGTTACAGGGTCATACAGAATTTTTTTTTTTTTTTATAAAGTTAAAAATTAAAAAAAAAATTTCTTTTAAAGTAATAAAATAATCAATAAAAAGTAAAGTAACAAATTCTTAGAAATAAATATTAAATAAATAAGTATATAAAAATAGATATAAATTTGCTCAAAGTAAAACTTGCAATAAAATAAAAAAATAAAAAAAAAGGTTTTTAACAAGAAATTGAACCTTTCCAATTATAAAAAAAATATATATATATATATATATATATATATATATATATATATATATATATATATATATATATATATATATATATATATATGTATTTAAGCATGCTTCAACCAAAACCATAAAAGAGTTGACAAAGATAAACTTTAAACTAAATCGAAAAAACTTATCCGTGTCATCCGAAAAAGTCAAGCACTCCATCACTAACTAGGAGCATTTGCTTCAATTTTACTTTAAATTCGTCAAGAGTTTCAAGAGTTTTAAGTTTATTAGATCCTCTAATGGATAATGAAAACTCAGTTGCGGCATAAAAACATTTGGGCTGAATATAGGTGTTGTTTGAGTATCTGGTTAAGTATCTATGTTTATTTATTTTGAATAACGAATTAAAAATGTTTTGTGTTGTTCTTTTATTAACTTTATGCATGAAAATTAAAAGATGAAAAATATTTATTTGATAGACATTGAGTATATTCAGCTTTATAAATAGTTCTTTGGAGTGAGTAAAACGGCCTACATTAGATATTGTTCTCATTGCATGTTTTTGTTTTTGTTTTACTTTTTTTTATTTTATTTTATTTTGCCGTTTAACAAATTTGACAGTTTCCATAAATTTACAATTAAGTTAATGGCCGGAGCAAGAAGAAGGCATAATTTGCCTTATCGCCAAGCACCGTGTTACAATTTATAATTTTTACAAAGTTGCTTCAAGAATATTTAACATAAAAGAAAAATTAAATGAATGTTTACAAAAGATATATAATAAATAAAGTAAAATATCGTTTAATACATAATATCATAAATAGATTGAGTAAAAGTAAGAGTTAATATATAAAACTTTATATATATTTTAAGTAAAATATATAAAAGATAAAGTAAAATATCATAACTAGATTAGGTAAAAGTAAAAGTGAATATATAATAACTTTATATATATAAATACGCACAAAAAATAAAATAAAAAGCGAGAAAATGTAATTTTTGATAATGATTATTGTCAAAAAATTTTAACCTTTTTTCTTTTTTTTTTTCTTTTATTTTTTCTTTCGAATAATTACGAAAATACGAATAATTAACTTGTTTTTCAATTTTTAAATTATATATCTGATCCATTTTTAAAAGAAAGACTTATAATAATATAAATCAAAATCTGCGTTTAAAAAAAACTGTTTTGAATCAGTTTTAAACTGATGAAGAGATTTTTTTTTTCTGGAAACAATGTTTGAAATCTTTTCCACAAAAGTGGTCCGCGATTCTGAATTGAATAAGAAACTTGTTTAGAATAAGATTTTGGTATAACAAAATTGTTAGCGGAAAATCTTGTAGCATATTTATGGTGTATTACTTTAAAATAAGTTTCAAATATTTTGGGGGACAGTCCATATTTTGTTTTATACATGAACAGTAGAACAAGATGGATATTAAGTTTGAAAATATTCAGGGCACCAATTACACGTAAAAGAGGTTCACAAGGAACCGCTCTGTTTATTAAAAAGTTTTTTAATTTTGTTTTGATTTGTGCTACACCAAGCAATGTTTGCGTAATTCAGATAACAATGAACAAAGGAGAAATATAACAATTTTAAACTAGTTTGATTTAAAAATGGCCTTGCTTTATAAAGTAGGCTAATATTTCTTGAGATTTTACTTTCAAGATAATGTATAGGATTTGTCCAAGTAAGGTTTTCGTCAAGTCATTGGGTTTCGTAGAATAAATAGGGGGTGTCAAATGATAAGAGAGACAGGCTCCATCGAGTTGAAATGTCCATCATGGTCCAAGATCAGTTTGAACAAATGCAAAAATTCAAAAAATCAGAAGTTGCCTGAAACGTAAAAAGAGGATTTCATCTCGAAATTAGCTAATGAACTAGATATCTCCAGAATCAGTGTTCAAAGAATACTTCAAAAGGATCTCAATTTGCAGGCATACAAACACAGAGTTGAACACTGCTTACAAATGGTCAAAAAATCAAGAGAATTAAATTTGGAAATTGGATAAGAAACCATTTTCGAAATGAACAAACACTGAAAATTCTGTTTTCAAATGACATTTTTTTTGATTTAAATGGTATGTACAATCCTCAAAATGATCGCATATGGTCTACTTATTGTAATGAAGCTGATAAAGATGGTGGTATTAAACAGAAACAAAAATTCCATCAAAAGGTAATGGTTTGGTTGGGAGCTTGTTCAAAAGGTGTTACACCACTGGTTATTTTGGACAAAGATACAGTAAACCATGACTGGTATATAAAAAAAGTGTTGCCTGTGGCCTTGAAATATGGAAACGAGATTTTTGGTGATGATTGGACATTTCAACAAGATGGAGCAACCTCACATACGCATTATTTAACTCAAAAATGGTGTCATGATAATTTTCCTACTTTTATTGACAAAAACCACTGGCCTCCAAATTCCCCAGTAATCTCAATCCTGTAGATTAGTCAATATGGGATGAACTCGTTCAGCAAATAAAATGGAATAAAATTAAATCAAAATTAACATTAATTTAAGAACTTAAATGAACCGTAAAAAACATTAGAGTAAATGTAGCTTTAGAAAGTTGTACTAGTTGGACCAATCGCTTATATCGTATGTCAAAAAATAATGGAGACTATTTACATTAAATAAATCATGTCATTTTGTAGAGAATTTAATAATAAATCTTTTTTAAAAAAATTCACTTTTATAGCTTAAAAAATAACGAAGTTATAATAAAAATACTACCTATGCCATTTATCTTGGGCCACCCGTTATTAATAAAGTTTGAAAAGGTCACTCTTCTAAAACATGACAAAAAAATGCTTTATGTTAAATAACCTTATATTATAGAGTTAATATTAAAAGTCATATAAACACATTAACAATCATAATTTAATTTCTTAACCATGCAATTGTCAAGAGTCAAAACAGCTTCCCACAATAGAATTACAAACATTAATTAGTAAAAATATTGTATCTTAAAATGCTGTTTTAGATTTAGCCAACTTGTCTTTCGTGTGATAAAAAAAAGATGGCGCATAATAAAATCAGTTTTTATATTTGCTTTAAAAACTTACCAAGCACTTACTAAACATTTCGCTTAATCCTTATAAGTACTTAGTAAGTACTTACTTGGATTACTCGGTAATTATTAAATATCATCCGATTAATCGGAACTTTATAAGTTTAGCCGTATTAAGCGAAAACTTAATAGAATTAGTCGGAATAGCTCGCACTTAACAGAATTAATAGGAAGTTAGACAATTTTCTTAATAATATTAGCCGTTTTTTTTTTCTCGGGTACACATATATATGCATATATATATATATATATATATATATATATATATATATATATATATATATATATATATATATATATATATATATATATATATATATATATATATATATATAATGGTGTTGAGAGAGAACAAGAGATGGATAGATAGATTTGATTAGAGATGGATAAATAGATTATATTTCTATATTTTGTATATACTATCTATGTCTTTATATCTAACTTGAGCTCCTGTCAATATCGTTACATCATGTTATTGTATACACCCAAATAATATCATATATAAGTATTAATGGTTATAAGATAGCTTACAGTAAAAAAAAAGAAAAAAAAAAGATTGTTAAAATAACCATGTATTTTTACACCTAAATCTAATGGTATAGAGCTTAATGATTAGAAATGTAGGTGAACTTTTATATATTTGAGCTGTATTAAACAAAAGCAGTGATCAATATAATAGACTACAGTTGTAATTACCGTAAGTAGTGGACCACGTTAATAATACCGAAATGTAGTTGAACAAAGGACTAATTACCATAAGATCATATGAACTTCAAACATCTTTAAAATAACTCAAATTGAACTTGCATACTTTTATCTTAATGTCTGATTTATATGTATATATCTTTGATATTATTATTATTTTTTGCGTTTATTTTAAATGAAAAGCATTTTCGTTACCTTTAGAAATTGTCTTGGTATTAGTAGAAACGTCTTTTAGTATTAGTAGAAACGTCTTTAAAAACTGAGTTTCTAATATGCGCTTGCCAAATTCGTTTTTAAAAATTGAAGCTATTCAACCTTTAAAAATCTTAAGTTGAAATTTATTTCTATTTCTGGTAACGTATATTAAGGCATTGAATATTGAGTTTATTTTACAAAAAAAAACGCCCAAAGTATAATTTTTCTTCCATCACCAAAGGATTTAAGTTCATTCAAATATTGTATAACAAAAAGGTAATAGCAACCAGCAACCATAGGAAGATATAAAATCATATAGGTAAGGGGTCGTCCATAAAGTACGTACGCCAAAATTTTGAAATTTGACCCCCGCCCCCTCCCCCCTGTTGCCATGCGTACTTTTATGCCCCCCCCCCCCTTTAAAGTACGTACGTTTCTCAAATACCCCCCCCCCCTTCCTTATATATCCCCCCCCCCCATCCCTCCTTTATTTATTTTTCTCAATAAAAAAGTTTATTTTAAAAAAAAATGGAGGGTACCTTAGATACTATATACGACCCCAAAGCTCTTTGTTTGCGCATTTTAAAAACGTCTTTAAGAGCCATTTTCTGAGAAAACCAGGCAATGCTCAAAAGTGATATCTTTCAATCATTCTCAATTTTACATATTGCGTTGTTTGTAATATTAAAAAGAAGCCTGTAAATTTTTTTTTTTTTAATATCTCTAGTTCCTGAGTTATGGTCGGTCAAACTTTTGCCCTTTTAATACTTGGAAAGTCACTTTTGGGGTTTTACGATTTTTAAACTAAGATTAAAAGCAATGAGACCACTGCACCCTAAGTTTCTTTTCATATTATGGAAGTATAGGTAGAACTTTCAAAAAAAAAATCAAAAAAACCTGAGGACAACCCTTCCTTTGTCTAAAAATCATAAGCTAAAATCACACATTTTTGAATTTGGGGTCTACTTTAAATGCATTTATCTCGGAGCATAAAAAGTGCCCGCAACTCATCTTATTCTTTTTTAAAAGAGTATCTCATTGTTATTTGAATGGTCTAAAGAAACTGAGAGGATATAGTTTACAAAAAAGCTTATGAGTCATCAAAGTGTCAAAAAATGTTTTAATTAGCGTTCAAATATCAGCCATTTTGGGAAATGGGAAAGGTCCCAAGATTGAATTTATAAATTTTCTATTACTCCTTATTACAATTTTTTTAATGCAAAAAAAAAACTTAGGGGGTAATATTACATTGTTGAAATAACTTTACGTCAAAATGATGCTAAATCTGTTTTGTTTGTTTTTTTCATTTATACGATTGTGGACTTGAAAAAAGTTTTTTTCCAGTTTGTTTTTTTCATTTATACGATTGTAGACTTGAAAAAATTTTTTTTCCAGTAAACATTTTTAACTTGATGTTTATTGAACATTTACTTCTGAATTATTCATAACCGAGAATGAGCATTTTATGCTAAAAGCAATTAAAAAAAAAACACTTAGTTGCAAAAAGTATGTCAGAGCAAGAGGTTGTTGTTGAAAATGTTTGCAAAGTTAATGATGTCAAGTGTGGACCATATCCTCGTTTCAATGAAAAAAGGTTATTCAAGATACAAGATCTGACTTTGGAAAAGTCTCTTATAAAAAACGGAGGGTGCATATCACTTTCTGATAACGACTATATATGTCCTTACCATAGATTTAACTTTGGTAAGAATTTGTTTACAACCGTATTTCAACAACAACAAAATTTAATTACTAAAACTTTAAAATAAATATTTTAAATTTTGATTGTTGTTAAAATTCAAGGTATTGGCTGGGTTCCTCCAAAAAGATGCTGTCATCCAATGCATGAACTAAGTGTTGGTAAAATCACCAGCTGTAAGAAGTGTTTCAATAAATATGTCAACAAATGTTTCAAAACATTACAACAAAAATGTTCCTGTAGGTTCCGTATTTTGTCACAATTACCTTAAGTCAGAGCGCATTCTTATTCAAACTAAAACAAGTACTAACACTAACGAAGAGTTAGTTGAGGACACAACTGATTTTGATTTTGAGCCCAAAGAAATTTTACAAGGTGCTATATCTACTGGTAACAACCTATCAGAAGCACTCCACATCAGCTTTTTTCAGTTTCAGATAAAGAATAAAATGATAGCTGAAAATTTGAAAGAGCCAAGGTACAGCTTGCAAAGAGATTCGCTGAAGCTGTTACCCCAGATCAGAGTGAAGACTTTATCTTAATTGTTTTAAATAGATCTTTGGAAACTTCAGACAATGATGCAGTACCTGATGATCTAAAAATATTTGTTAAAATTTATGAAGAAAGTGACTCTATGGGTAAACATTTTGCTCTGTGTTTAATTGAACATGAAAAATTTACTAAGAAGTTACTTATGAAAGTTTTTGGGTGCTCCAAATACAATATAGACCAGGCACGAAAAATGAAGAATGCTAACTTAGGTATAACTATTCCTGTCGAAAAAGAAATTACGCGAAATCGACTAGACCAGAAAAAAGCTGAACATTTTCTCGATTTCATATTTAACAGCAACCTTCTTCAAGATGTTGCATATGGAGTCACAAAAATTAAATTTGACTCAAATGACGTATATAAAATATCTCGTGCAGTTTTGACAGCTAAAATGAGTCATACAATTGCATTTTATAATGAAGTTTGCAGAAGTGAGAACTACTCTCCATTATCGGAAAGCAGTTTGTGACGAATACTTCATGTTGTTAAACCATCTCAACGAAAATATTTAGCGGGACTGGATGATATTACTGCTGCAGCTATGAATGGTTTCTCTATGTTGCAATATTTATTTTTGAAGTACCAGAATAGAGAGTTGTGTAATTTATTTGAACGCAGCAAATGATATTACAAAACTAAGTTTAACTGCAGTGCGACCTACCCTAAATCTCCCACTGCCCAATATTTGCTTTGAGTAATTTAACCAACAAAAAAATATGAAGGAAAAGTTTCGCAAAGATAGATCACTAAATTTGTTTCACTTTTGCTCTGAGTAAATTTGTAGTGGATCATTCCATACATCACAAGAACTAGAAGAACACATGATGTCGGGAAGACACATTATCAGCACTTCATTTCAGGAATGGATAACGTGAGACAGAGTTTCATAATGAAGATGCAAGTTCAGTAAAACTTACATAGTTATAAACCAAACTCACAACAGGAGGTATTTGAAGAAGAATGTTCTGACATTAGCAAATATGTTAAAGGTTGGGCTTTACCTACACGCAGTACCTTCCGGTATAGTATGAGACAAAAAGATATATTATATAAACTCTTTATGGAAGGTGAAGTATCTGGAAAAAAGTTTAGCCCGGAGCAGGTGCACCTTTTGATAAGAAAAGAGGTTCAAGTTTCAGAATTCGTAAAACTCAGCAAATAAGATCACTATTTTCACGTTGGAGTAGGCTAAAAAAAGACAAAAGATTAAATAAACCAATAGATGTTGGTAGTACTAATGCGGATAACGAAGAAGAAGAAGAGACAGCAGATCAAGGTAATAATTTTTATGTCTACTCTCATTAATATATATTTTAATATTATTTTGTAATTATAAATATTTGTACAAGTGTTTGTATAAATATTTATATTTTTCTTTTTGTAAATCAAGAAGAACTAGTAAATGAAGAATTTGAAAAGGAATTTATAAGCATTGCCATTGATTTATCTGGTGCATGGCATGAAAACGATTGGATTGTTGTTATTTATATGGGCAATTGGTATACTGGGATTACAAATGAGGTACTTCTTTTTTATTCAATTTTAAAAAAAAAGGTTTTTCATTTAAGTAAAAACATTTTTTTTAAGCATTATTTGATCATATTGAATGTGTCACTAAGTTTAAACGAAGTTTTACTTTTGTCAAATGAGAATCAGATTTTTCAAACTATTTTTCAAATTAGAAAAATCATTACTCATATTAGGTTCTCAGTGATGGTTACATGATGAGCTGTATGAAGTATGCTTCTGCAATCAAGAAACTTTTTAAATGGCCAGCTTTTCCTGATGTTATAAAGTACAAAGACAGTGAAATCATTTGTGGAGTTCTTCTACCTTTAGCTTATGGATGATCAATTTGAAAAAGCCCAAAAGGCATTTCAAGCAACAATGCATTAAAATCAAAGATATAGAATATGTAAAACTGATTTATGACGCAAACAATGACAAAATAAGATAAGGACATCATATAATATATTGATTAATTCTGCTGCTACATTCGGGTTTTTTTTTTTAATATATAAAAAATTAAACTTTTTGTGGTGGAGTTATTTTAGCAATGAAATATTACCCCCTAAGTTTTTTTTTCGCATTAAAAAAATTGTAATATGGAGTAATATAAAATCTGTATCTTCAATCTTAGGACCTTTCTCATTTTCCATAATGGCTGATATTTGAACGCTAATTAAAACATTTTTTGACACTTTGATGACTCATAAGTTTTTTTGTAAACAACATCCTCTCAGTTTCTTTAGACCATTCAAATAACAATGAGATACTCTTTAAAAAAAGAGTAAGATAAGTCGCGGGCACTTTTTACGCTCCGAGATAAATGCATTTAAAGTAGACCCCAAATTCAAAAATGTGTAATTTCAGCTTATGATTTTTAGACAAAGGAAGGGTTGTCCTCAGGTTTTTTGATTTTTTTTTTGAAAGTTCTACCTATACTTCCATAATATGAAAAGAAACTTAGGGTGCAGTGGTCTCATTGCTTTTAAACTTAGTTTAAAAATCGTAAAACCCCAAAAGTGACTTTCCAAGTATTAAAAAAGCAAAAGTTTGAGCGACCATAACTTAGGAACTAGAAATATTTAACAAAAAAAAATTTACAGGCTTCTTTTTCACCCTATTAGCATTACTGTATATAAAATTGAGCACGATTAAAGGATATCACTTTTGAGCCGACAGTACTTTTGCCTGATTTTATCAGAAAATGGCTCTTAAGTATATTTGCAAATAATAATTTAAATAAATTTAAAATACTCAACGGTTATTGCGTGTTTGGGCGAAAGGGTAATGCGGCGCAATTACTCGACGAAGTTCCAGGTTCGATTCCCGGCGATATCATGTAAACCTTTTTTTTGTTTTAATAACAAATCAGATGTAAATAAACTATACTTAAGGTGGACGTTTTTTTCAGGCACCTCTCTTTAGTAAGTAAAAAACGGGTCTTACGTGAGATCAGTAATATTGAAAACAAAGGGTAAAACCCAGTGGGAGGGGGCAACAGCAAATTTTGTGCCCTTTTGCTAATTTAAGAAACTTTTTATTTTAGCAAAACCTAGCGGTCAAATTTGGAAGATTTTGAGACGCCATTGACACGTTTTTTTTGGGGGTGACTCCGTCCCATCAACCACGGCCCTCAGGTCTTACTCAGGGCCAGTATATTAGGGGTGGCATGTGTGCATGGGCCCCCTCACGATTTTTTGATGTTCCAGATAGAACACTTTCACACATCGTGCAAACTTAAGTTTGATAATGTGCCAAATGAGGTGGCCTTGCAAAAAATTTGGATGGCGGAGGCCTGGGAACAAAAAGCCCTAAAGCGTTTGCCTCCCCCCTTCCCTGCCCAAACGTGAGGGAAATATGTAGCGAAATTTTTAACTTTAACATCTAAAACTAAATTTAAATTTATCGACAGAGTTTAATTTTTGTAGAAAATCATTGTAAATTACAAAAAAGTTATGACCATGCAAAATTTACACCCCTCTCATTTTGGGGGTCGGGAGGGTAAGCGTTTTAAGGCTTATTGTTCACAGGCCTGCGCCATCCCGATATTTTGCAAGACATCCTCATTTGGCATAGGTATAAACAAACTTAAGTTATGAGTTTGCACGATGTGTGAAAGTGTCCTATCTGGAACATCGAAAAATTCTGAGGGCGCCCATACATGTGTGTGCATAGAGGAAAACTATACCCTTTACTCCATATACCATACATCTTTTTATGTTGGCAAACTAGAATCTTTAGTCAGAATGTAACTTTTCTATTGATTAGCTGGTTAATTTTGATAAATTAGAAAATCGAAGTACGTACTTTTAAATTGAACCCTCCCCCCCCCCCCCATCCCATACGCTTTCGTACGCTTTTTGAAGACCTGCCCCCTCCCCCCTATGAGCGTACGTACTTTATGGACGACCCCTAATTGATATAAACTTAGTTTGAGTAAGCCGCCTCTCCACCACATTGCGTTGCGCAACACAGATTTTTTTTTTTTTTTTTTTTTTTTACTCGGTTTCTTTTTCGTTTTAATTAATAATAAAGTATTCATGACAAATACAGATAACATATTGCTGATTGTGTAGGTGACGAGATGGGCTTTGTAAATAAATAAGAAGCACATACCAAACGGTTAATCCAGAAGATATAAGAAAAAAAACTATAGTATCGTTGTTGCATAAATGCCATTAAATTTAATGCTACAACATTTTTTATCATTTAAAACGACATTAAGCCGTTCGATGAATATTAAAGCAACAATGGATCCTAAAAAAACCTAAGGGAATACAATCCAAAATTTTATTAAAGAAATAGTTATGCATGAAATTTGAATTAGCATTTTTACTAAAATTATTAATTAATTGAAATAAAAACTAATGCTTCATATTGCTTAAGCAAAAATATGAAAATAAGGATAGCCAACAGGTGACAAACAACATAGTTTTTAACTGCGTAATACAAAGTTTGAATTAACACAAAGCAGTTAAAATTTCATGCTCATTAGCATATTTTTAAAACTGTTTAATGTAAACAATAAATTCTACACTGTCTAACACAGTATAATTAGTTTTATTTAATAATAAATATAAATAGAAAACTTTATTCAAATTTCCAATATTTCATTAATGTTGTTAATATTTTTATACGTAAATTGAAGCTATACTCAACCTTTTTTAAATTTTAATACATTTCTATTTCTGTATACATATATAAAGTCATTGAATATTGAGTTTATTCTACAAAAAAAAACTGCCCAAAATATATATAATATTTTTTTATTTGCATCGCCAACGGATTTGAGTTCATTCTAATATTCTATTACAAAATATTTATAGTCGCTGAGAACCGTAGGAAGATATAGAGAACCGTAGGAAGCATATAAGTAAATAATATCATCATAGTTTGAGTCGCTTCTTTATCACATCGTGCTGCAGAACACGAATTTCTGAAGCTATCGGTTACTTTTTTGTTTCAATTAATAATAAAGTGCTCATGACTAATAAGTATAATATATTGTTGATAATCTAGGTGGTCATACTTAAAAATAATAAGATTATAAACGAGACGGGATTTTGTAAATGAATAAGAAGTCATACCGAACGCTCAATCCAGAAGATTTAGGAAAATAAAAAACATAATATTGTTGTTGCATAAACGTCATTGAAATAAACGCCCCAACATTTTTTTTTTAATTTATTAAGGCATTAAACCGATCGACGGATATTTAAACAAAAATGGATCATGGAAAAATCAAAGTGAACACACGCAAAATAGAGTAATTACAAATCCTTTCTAAAAATAGTTATACAAGTTTTTCAAAGTGTCCGTAGTTCTTTTCCTTTCTTTGTAAATTGCGAAATCCGTTCACTATTATATAGAACACTATTATATTTATTACCGTTCACTATTATATAGAACCGTTCACTATTATATAGAACACTATTATATAGAACCGTTATTATTACCGTTCACTATTATATAGAACATTCAATATAAATATTAAAACGCCAATAATAAAATCAATAGCTTAATACAAGTATGCTTATTGCAATCTTATTTAAACCATCAAACAGTGGGCCGGTGACTTAACAAAAGTCAAATAAGTAATGTATGATTTTTCTTAATAAACTGGTTTTGAATTATCATTAAAATATAAAGTAACAATGTTTTATAATTAACATGCATTTAAAACATGATTTAGTATTTGATTTTGCTTTGTTGAAATGTGACAATACAAAAATATTTGTAAAAGTAAAATTAGTAATAAAATCTTATATACATTATTTATGGTAACAATATAACAATACAATAAATACAATAAAATAAAATAGTTAAAAACTATTTTATTGTAATAACAATTAGAGATCCCACGAATAGTGATTTTGCCGAATACCGAATACTCTGCGCCGTATAGCTGAATATTCAGCGGTCGAATATTCGGTTTCACTAAGAAAATTTCACGGGCGACAGTTTCAGATTGTCGTTTTGCATGCGAAAAACTACAATATGTTACAAAAGTTGTGCTATTTCAAACTTTTTTTTTGAAAAAAGCTTTAAAAATGACATCTTCTAATAAAAATTACCAATATGGAAATATGAAGTTTGTAGGGAAGAACGTAAACTAGCAGTTTGTTTGCTGTGTAAAAGCAAGATCTCGCGTGGTGGAGAAGGAACGAAAGCAAGTAAATAAAATTATTACGTATATTTGAACTAAGTAAATATGTTTTAATAAAACAAATTATTTACCAGAAAATGGTTTCATTGCTTTTTTGGCAATGAAGCCGTTTTCTGGTTCACATACTGGTACCAATTTTGCAAAAGAACTCAAAGCTATTGCAAAAAGATGGAGCATTACAAATAGCAAGATCCATTTCTTGTCCATGACAATTAAGCCAATATGATAAAAGATGTACGAGATGCAGAATACTATTCTGCCAAGTGTTTTATTCATTTACTACAACTGGCTGCCAATTTATCGCTAAATTCTCAAATAGAAATAATACAAATGGTAGCTGCTGCAAGACGAATCGTCACCCATTTTAACCACTCTTGTATAGCACAATAAAAACTAAAATAAGTTCGCCAAGAATTTAAACTGCCAGACTACCAGTTTATACAAGTCGTAGCACGTTGGAATTCAACGTACTATTTATTGGAGCGATTATTAGAGCGAAAGCGAGCTGTCTCATTGTACATAACTGATCATGATTCTTTAAACAATTTTACACCTTCTAAATGGGAATTAATGCAACAATGTATTAAACTTCTTAAATCGTTCAAAGAAATTACAAAAATAACCAGCTTGGAATTTTTCGGTATTTTTAGCATTTCTGAGGTAATTCCACATGTTGTCACGTTGTTAAAATACCTGGGAAAGGAAGAGATAGTACAGAGAACACAGAATTTATCAACAATGTGATCTTTGCTTCAATTTACACTTAAAGCGCATTTCAATTTTAATGAAAATGACAAACATCTGGTTGTAACTTTTCTTCTTCTGCGCTTCAAAACTAATTTCTTAGATATATTAAAATGAAGATGTCAACAGCCAACAAAATTGATTTATTCATGAAAGCTGTTCGCCTAAATTGGAAATCAGACCCTTTCAAGTGGTGGTCAGCTAATTTAAAACAATATCCAAGCGTAGCATAATTTGCAAAGATTTATTTATCCAGGCAGTAGCGCATATAGTGAGCGGTAATTTTTAAAACCAGGTATAATTTACAAGGAAAAGCGGAGTCGTTTGCTATTAACAAATGCCTAAAAAATTGTTTTCATTCATCATAATTTACCACTGATAAATTTCAAGTATTAAACTTGTTTTAAATTAAAAAAAATTTTGATTAATAGAATCTTATATATATATAATTTGTTTATTATTTGATTAATATGTTTATTATATTATTTATAGTAATATTTAGTAAAGTAATCTTTTCAATACAATTTTTCTTCATGTTTCCGTATTCGGTATTCGGCCGAATAATTTGCAATATTCGGTCGAATACCGAATAGTATAAAGTATTCCGAATACACCTAATACTGAATAGTTGCCGAATATTCGCGGCATCTCTAATAATAACTTTAAACTACGTTTTAAAAGTGTTGGATTCTAATAAGTTAGCAAACAAATAAGTTAGAGAAGCTTCAAATAATGTCTTTTAGGTATACTTTTTACGTAAAAAATTACTAAACGTAGTAGATCTTGTTATAACTTGTTATATTATTTACATATTTTAAAGCAAATATGCGCATATCAAAATATTATTAATTCAGCTGCTCTTACATGCCACTCTTTCATATTTACATTGATTTAAACAAATTTGGATATTAAATTTAACATCGCAATAAAAAATCTTACAATAATTTTTGTTTGTTAAATAGACAAATTGGGCTATAGAATTCTTGCTTGCATTTTTAAAAGCAAAACAAAATTGAATCTGATTTAATTGATAAATTTTTTTTTTACTTTAGACTATTGGTACTATGTCAAGCATTAGTAGAAATCCAACTCATTTTTTATACGAGAAAACAGATTATCTATATTTATAGATAAGTGCAAGATTCAATGATATGAGGAGGCCATCTGCAAAACGCGCAAAGAAAATATTTTTTCGAGCCCATCTGCAAAGTCAAAAAAAATATTTTTTCGAGTTAATTCCATTTCTATATTCTATATACTGAAATCTATCATCTATTTAAATATTAGTTCTATTAAAAGGTCTCTTTGTCCGAAAAACAGGTAAGGAAAATATCAAAACGTTAAAACATGCTAAGTCAGAAACCAATTAGATAAGCGATAAGTGACGTTATGTTTTTTTAACAAACAATGAAAGGTCTGTTTATACTTATTATGAGCGCACATTTTCTTGGCGCATCAAATTATTTAAAATTTATCACTGCAAAATGCAAAGAAAAGAAGAAAAAAAAAAGGAAAGGTGGTATTTATTATTTATTTCTAAATTATAAGCATTAAATCTTGTAATCAACGCAGACCATATAACTTACTTTTTTTATATCTACTCTTAGGCGTCTAATACACGGGAGGGGACTTTGATTAGTTTTTGTAAGTTTTCCCATCCATCCAAGCTTATTAAGACCAACTTTATATATATATATTGCTGTTTAACAATAAATAATCAACATATATATATATATATATATATATATATATATATATATATATATATATATATATATATATATATATATATATATATATATATATATATATATATATATATATATATATATATATCGGTCGGTAGAACAAAGAAGACAGTAAAATCTTGTCAACATGCACCGTTTTTGTATATACAATAAAATATAAACTTTCCCTTTTTACAATGAACTTTATAAAATAAAGAGTTAAACAGACAGGGGCTCAAATAAGATGAAAATGACAATACGTCATCGCAATCTTTTCATAGAGCCCCTTAATACATTTTCAATAGAATATAGATATTAAATTAAAAACCCTAATGGGCATAAAACTGCTTCGTTAAGCAGTAAATCAAAAAAAGTCAAACAAAATAAATACTGAAATAATTAAAATTACTTGGTGATCCCTTTAAGCGCAAATCATTCTCAAATTTTAAAAATCTCCTTTTTTATTAGAAACTTAAATAAACTTAATGACTCTGCCATACATTTGAATCCTTTTTGATAACTATTCCATATATTTGGTCCTCGATATGCAATGCTATATTCAGCATACTTATTGAAGTTTTGATGCAGTTTATATGAGTTACTAATATTTGCTCTTAGATAATAGTTTTCATTTATGTTTATTTCAAACTTGTTATTAAAGTTTGCAAGAGAGAGATTATTATTGAATCGATACATAAAAATTAAATGCTGATAGATATTTACTTCAAAAACGTCCATCATTTTCATATCTTTCATTATAGGTTTGGCGTGTTCACGCTTATTTTTAGAGTAAATGATTCAGCTAGCATGTTTTTGTAGACTATAAATTTTTTAAGTTTTGATGGTTGCGTACTCGCCCATGTTATGCAGGAGTAAACCAGGATCAAGATATTCGTTTTGATTTTTTAAAAAGTATAGTTATCAACTCTTTTATAGAAGACACAAAAGATGAGGAAGATACTATATGCAATTATCTTGGAGAAGATGTTGCTTGTAATTATATTTAACTTACTCATTGTACAGCATTTTCCTTGGTCAAAATTTTTAATAATAAAACTACAACTTTTACAATAGCGTTTTGTTTGTTTCCATTATTTTATACTATTCCTTTTTTCAATAATTCATGCAAATTAAAGGTTTTTCTTTCAAATCGTTTTAATGAATTTTAATAGAACAAAACTATTGATTGCAATTCCGGGATCCCTGCCTTTTTTATAATCCTAAAATCCGGGGGATGTCTAACTTGGGCAGATGTTAAATGCATCCGGCTACTGTCTTATAGAAGGCCTCCTAGGCAAAAACTTAAGAAGTAAACAGATTCTATCTGTTTAACAGCCTCGCACCCCTTCTTTATCTAATAGGCAGGCACAGATGTATTTTTAATACATTGTTTTCAGTTTAGGATGTTGAATGCTGGGTCTTCTTGACTCAATGCATTTTGCTTGTGTCTCTGTTTTTATGACTAAGCAACTCATTCTTTTACCTCCTAATGAGGGCACAGCTCCACAACTCTGAGGTCGGCTGCTAGTCAGGTTTCCCAAACTCTGTGGTAGCTCTCAGAGAGGCTGATTCCATCAACAGCTGAAAAATATCAAAGTATTAACAGTGCCATGTTGCGCATAAATGGTGTTCCTGTTTGTACTTTTGGTGTGCATTGCCGAGGTCACATTTGGAGCATTTCGTTACTTTACCTACTTGCTCTTTGTGAGATTAGTTTGAGTTCAGCTGTCTCATCTTGCGATCTTAGTGTTGATGGTTACCTTCCTTTAACTCGTAAAGACCTCCAATAGTCACATGCTTGGCCTGGGCATTTACATTCGTAAAAATACACCCATTTATCGTGAAACTAGGTTTGAATCCACAGACTATTCTTTCATGTGCTTTCGTTTAGCACCACTTCACTTTATTGCCTTTCTCTTTGTACTATATCGCTCTTCTTCATCTCAAGACTGCACTCTTTTTGATGTTATTTCTGATCATATTGACCAAGCCCTCTCTTTTTATCCATCAGCTAATATGGTTGCTGTCGGTGACTTTAATGCTCACCACACTGAATGGCTTGGCTCTAGTGTCAGTGATTCTGCAGGCATTAAAGCCCACAACTTTGGCCTTTCTCAATCCCTAACTGAAATAGTCAACTTTCCAACTCGCTTTCCAGACAACCCGAATCATTTATCTTCTCTACTCAACTTATGTCTTGTTTCTGATCCTAGTCAGTGCTCAGTTTCTCCACATTCACCCTTAGGTACTTCTGATCACAGTTTGATCTCTCTAAAATTAATATCTCATTCTTCTTCATCACTTGAATCCCCCTATTATTATACCTCTTACAACTACCCTAAAGCTGACTGGGATTCTTTCCGTGATTTTATTCGTAATTGCCCTTGGGTTGAAATCTTTCGTTTTCCTGTTGACAAATGTGCTTCTTACATAACTTCTTGGATTCAGGTTCTCTTGACTTCTGGAGAATCTTTAATAGTATTAATAATAAGGGCAAATCTTTAATTCCACCTCTCTTGTATGGTTCAGACCTTGTCACCTCACCTAAAGACAAAGCTGAATTGTTTGCTAAAAACTTTTCATCAATATCATCTTTTGATTCCATCAGTTGCGTTCAACCTGATATTGCCAACAAACAGGTTGATCCATTGCTTGACATTCGTATCACTCCAGCTTCTGTATCTAAAGTGATTTCTTGCTTAGACTCTTCTACAGTTTGTGGCCCGGACAACATACCTGTTATTGTCTTGAATTGTTTTTTAATCTTTAATTAACAAACACTTAATTTCTCATCTTGAATCTAATAACTTACTTTCTGACAATCAATATGGATTTCGATCTTCTCGCTCTACAGCTGATTTGCTAACAGTAATATCCGATAGGTTTTATCGTGCATTAGATAAAGGTGGAGAGATTAAGGCCATCGCTCTTGATATTTCAAGAGCTTTTGATAAAGTTTGGCATGCTGGTCTTCTCCATAAGCTTTCTTCTTACGGTGTATCTGGCAACATCTTTGGGATTAATGAATCCTTCCTTTCCAATCGTAGTATAAAAGTTGTCATCGATGGACAGCACTCTTCTTCTTATTTTGTAATTTTAAGGGTTCCTCAAGGTTCAATCCTTTGCCCTATACTCTTTTTAATTTACATTAACGATCTTTCAGATATTCTCACATCTAAGGTGGCATTGTTTGCTGATGATACTACTAATTATTCTTGTCGTGATTAGAAGCCAACACTCTCTTATTGTTTGGAGGGGGCATTTTAGCTTGAAAAGGATCTCACTTCTGCTACAGCATGGGGCTCACATTGGCTGGTGAACTTCAATACAGATAAAACTCAATTTTTTCAGCCAATTGTTATCGCAATAATTAAGATCTTCCTATATTTATGAACGGTAATGTACTTGATGAGTTATCCACTCTTCATCTTCTAGGATTAACTCTTACAACCGATCTTTCTTGGAAACCATATATTAAATCAGTTTCAAAATTGCACCTGCTAAGCTTGCATCTCTTTATCGAACTTGACACTTGCTTACTTCGGATTCTATTCTCTATCTCTATAAATCTCAAATCCGACCTTGTATGGAATACTGTTGCCATATCTGGGGCGGATCTTCTAATGAAGCCCTTTCTCTTTTAGACAAAAACGCATTGTAAACATAGTTGGGCCTGCTCTTGCAGCCAACCTCCAACCATTATCACACCGTCGTAATGTTGCTTCTCTTTCTCTTTTCTACAAATACTATAATGAGCACTGCTCTAAAGAGCTAGTGTATTTTGTGCCATCAACTAAAATTCATTCTAGTGTTACTCGTCATTCAATTAAGTCTTATCCTTTTTCTGTGATTGTTCCTAAGTGCTCCAAAAACTCTTATTCGTCTAGTTTTTTTCCTCGAACATCAGTTCTTTGGAATTTGCTTCCTTCATCTTGCTTTCCTGATTCATATAATTTGCAATCCTTTAAGTCGTCTGTCAATCATTATCTTGCTCTACAATCTTCATCTTTTCTCTTCCAGTAACTTCCAACTTTAATTAGTGGTTGCTTGCAGCCTTGTTGGAAGCGATGATTCGAACAACGCTGCAAGTTTTGTTCGATCTTAAGGACTCCTTAAGATCGAACAAAACAAAGCGTAAGGAAAAAATATATTAAAATAAAAATAACTTTTGCGTATCAATAAAATAATTTTTGTTTGGTATCAAATTGTAAAAAGTATTGTATTTTTCAGTTATACAATAAAATACGATATCGAAAAAGATTTATTTAGAGAAAAACAAAAGTAAAAAATCTTCGCTCTATGTCGCTTTGCACAGTGGGCCAGGTGGTAGACAAAGCCTAAAAAAAAAAATATTTATTATATTCAAAAGCATATATATACAACCCGTAGATGTTGCCCGAATGTTTTTTCCATATTTTGTTGACAAAAAGTAAAAATTAAAACGCAAGATCGGAATTGTTTTTCTTTATTAATTGTTAGACTGCCTGCCCCAACCAAACCCTCAGTCAATGTAGCAACACTCCCTTGCGGGTCAGGCTAAAAGATAGTAGATGTAGCAGCACTCCCTTGCGAGTCAGGCTATTTGTCAGTCGATGTAGCAGTACTCCCTTGCGAGTCAGGCAAGGAAATGTTTTTATTAAAAATAAAAACATTTTATTAAAAAAATTAAAAATAAAAACATTGTTTATATTGTTAAAAACATTCAGAATGTTTTTAAAACATTCTGGTCAATTAAATTTGCGTTTTTGTGTTTTTTTTTAAAAACGATTTATTTGTAATTAAATTAATGGTTTTTACTTTCGTCCAACACGCAAATGTTGGACGAAAGTCAAGAGTAATTAAAAGTGACGTATGTGTTGGCGTAAGAATCACTTTTTTTCTTTCGCTCTTCCCAAAGACGACAAACTATAGATCTATTAAAACATATTTGTAATACTCTAATTTAAAGTTTTGAAAATTGTTTTGAGTATAATAGTATCTTTTAAAACGACAAAAATTAGTTGCGGTTTCATGTATAATAAAAAACTTTTTTTTTTTAAAAAGCGTGAAATTTTTTTTTTATACATAGCTATAATAAACAGTAACTTTTAAAATTTTATAAGCTAACGGAATTAGTTTATACATTTAAAATATTTAACAGTAAAGCTTTTCGAAAAAAAAATCTAAAGTAAAGATCAGTCTTTATAATACACTTTTAATCTGGTTTTAAAATAACGAGGTGAACTTTTAACATTTATTACTTTTATTTTGTACAAAAAGGGTCATATAATTTAGGGAACCTACGAGAACCTATATTAAATACTTGATCTAGTAAATGTAATATGTATACAACAAATTTGAATTAAATACATTGCCCCTAACTTCCCCTTTTGGGTTTCTTTAACATTTTAAAACAATGACTTGTAACTTATGTCATTTGCTTGAAATCAACTTTTATTTCTTGTAAACTAAAATTCATGTTATTTTGTTTGTTATTTAATTCAATACAAATTGCACTGTTTACTTAACAATTTTTTTGTTTTTTTGTTTAGTAATAAAATATAAATTGGTGACATTTACGGACTTTTACAACAAAATAAACTAGTTTCTAATGATATACCATTCTTTTCATTGAAATTAACTGTTCTAGTTTCTGCAGATATTAAACTAGAGGATTCTGAGGGAAAAACTTTATAAAATTATAATGTAAAAAGTTAATAGCTGCAAACAATGATAATACTCATTTTGAGAGAAGTAATGAAAATTGGCTAGCTCAAGTTTTTCAATACACCTACGGTACATTAAATGCTTTGTCATCAGTTAATGAAGTTGGGAAACAATGTGGCTCGTTTGAAAAGCTTGTAACAGAACAAAAAGAATAAGCCTAAGAATGTTAGTAATATTTTATTTAGCTATAAATTACTTCATGCAATAAAATTAAAACTAAGAAGTGAGTTTGAGTACGAAACTGGCACAAAAATTTCTAAAACTTGAAATAAAAATCCCATTAAACCTGCTTAGATATATTCAACTGATGAAACTTTATCATTAACTATTAATGGTGATATATCAAAATCAACATACCAGCTTCTAAGAAATGGCGCTGAAAAAAAACGCCTGCCATATACCCTTTATATAATGGTATAAGATCTTCAAAAGCTAAATGCTATCCCAAGAACATTCAAATAGATGGTTAATCAGTACTAATATCGCTAAAAGATCATCTAAAACACACTCTTAAAAAGCTATATGATATTCAAGCTACTGTGCTAATCACAATGCTAAGAAATTAACTAAACTAACGTTTATAAGCAAGGCTGGTTTTAATGGTGTTACAGGATATAGTGTTTACAAACAAGTAAGTTAAAATGAAAGTAGTGACGTATGAAGAGTGCCTGTTGATTATTTGTATAGTACCTTTAGAACTCAGTAGACTTTATAATAGTAAAAACGTTGTAATATCACCATGAATTCACGAATCTGCGGCCAGTATATTAAAAATACAAGTAATACATAATTATATTTAGAGATAATAAATAATCTATTCAAAACGTCGTGAACATGTAATTATATCAATCATAGAGTTTGAAATCTATTCACTTATTTATATTTTTCATTTATTCCTATATATTTATTTATATATTTCAAATCGATTATATAATAATATCGGTAATAGAATTTAATCTGGTGATAAATCTAAATAAATTTTCATTTTTTCCGAAGTAAGTGCGCATTTTTATTTTTAAAGTTTGTAGCATCAATTTTTATTTTAAGTTTATTTCACCAGAAGAGTTATTCAGTTTCACGATTTTAAGAAGTTATACGATTTGAAATTAAAAAAATTTAAATCCGTGTTTTTAAAGCTTTATAAAGTTTGTTAAATAATTTTTAGTATTGGCAACTATCTAACTAAAATTTATAATAAAAGTTAATATATCTTAATAAAAAGTGATTCTTTGAACATATAAAGGGTTTTAGTAAAAAAATAAAAGATCAAAATAATTTTGTCCACCATATGTCTAATATCCAGCCCACTGTGCCTTGGGCCGGATATTAGACATTAAAATTTTTAATGTCTAATATCCGGCGTTAAATTAGTTAGATTATTTAATACCTTAGTTACTATTGTTAATAATTTTTAATAGCTTAGTTACTATTGTCAGCTTTTTTAAATTGAAAAAAACGCGTTTCTTATAAGGTAGAATCTTAAAATTAAAAATTAAATCAACATGTCGTCTGTGGATTAGGGTTGCCAGATGTCCGGTTTTTATGGAGGAAAATACAGCGCCAAACCTGTAGAAATAAATTTTTTTACTCTGTTCTCCTTCGTAAAAACCGGACGTCTGGCAACCCTAATGTGGATTTTACAATTAAAAGTAACTCAGCTGTTTGGAAATATTTTCTACGTAATAAATAAGGCCAAACAGCGATGTGTAAATTGCCAAACTGCAAGAAGATTTTAAAAATTGGTGGTGGCTCAACAAAAGGACTTCACACACACATGTTGTCGGTGCATAATGTGAAGGTCGAAACTCCACCCCAACCTAATATTACCGGAAAATGTACACCAGATAAACCATCAAAAAAGAAATCTAAACCACTATCAGAATACTTTTCGATTTATGAGACGGAAGATAAAACACTTCCTGCTACACTTGCTCGATTAACGGCGTCTGACGGGCTTTCATTTAATACCCAGCCGGCACAAGTCGTCTATTAGACGTCTATTTCAATACTCATTTGTCTATAGACGTCTAAGACAATTTTGAGACATCTTCAAAACGTCTCAATAAAAGATGTCTTAGACACGCTCTCTTGTAGACGTCTTGAAGATGTATTTTTTCTTGCGCGTTAAAATGTTATATTTACTGCGTCTTCAAGACGTCTAAAGTTAAGGCGTCTTGAAGTTTATAATGATTTTTTCCATTCATCTTTCATTCAAAATTAAATAAGCGTGAAAGAAACGGCAGCCATGTTTTTTAAATAGAAAAGTTTCAAATCAAATCAAATCAATATATTTTCACTTTAATAATAACTGTATATATATACAATCGTGCGGGACATTTACAAACAGTTATAAACTGATGACGCGTAAAGACCTATGATGGTATAAATATAGCATAATAATAATGATAATAATAATAAGTAATAAAAAATAAATAAAAATAAATAGTAATAATAATAGTGATAAATAGTAATAATAATATTAAATAGAGTAATATAATAAGTACTATCTATATATTTTACTATAAATAGGTATATATTTTACTATATATTTATCTATATATATTATAGTGATTATCATAAGGATAATGCAAAAAAAAAAAAAATAAAATAAAAAATATAAAAATCATAACAATATCAATAACAAAAAATATAACAATAAAAAGAAGGAAATAAAGGAAGTAGAGTCAAAGAAGTAGAAGTCATAGGAGTTTTGTTGTGATCCAGCATTTTTCAAGCATAGAAAAATTGAATATGAATTAAAGTAAAAGAAAAAAAAAAAAAAAAAAAAATTGTTATAGAGAATTAAGCGGGACGATTGCATAGAAAATAGTTTATTGTTTATTTATTACATGTTATATGGTTTAGTAGTGCCACAAATTTTAGAGCCATATAACTTTACAGGATGATGAAAATGAGGGTACTTGATTGTGACTAAATGAACATTTATATATTTTTATGTTTTATTTTTAGTTTTATGTTTTTATTTCTATTTTATTTTTAATTTATGAGTTTTATATTTTTATTTCTATTTTATGGGTTTTATATTTTTATTTCTATTTTATGGGTTTTATATTTTTATTTTTATTTTTGGTTTTATATTTTTATTCTTATTTTTATTTTTATTTATGAGTTATTTTCATTTATTTATATTTTCATTTATTTATATATGTTACTTTTATTATATTAAAAATTTAGTTATAGAGAATAACTAGGGGGTGATTGCATAACTGATAGTTCATTGATAATTTTTACTGAAGATAAAGTTTTTTACATGGGTTATAAAGGCATTTCTATTTGATATTTTGGAGAATATTTTTTTAGTTTCAACAGGAAGAGAGTTCCAACATAGAATTGATTGATACTTGATTGACTTTATGCCATACTTGTGTGTTTGTTTTAAAGGCATAGAAAGACTACAATAAGATACAGACCTAAGTTTATAACTATGAACATCATTTGTGAATTTAAAATAGCTAGTGAAGCAGCTAGGCGTATTATGGTGGACAATGTCCCATACAAGAACACAGTTTGATAAGTAGATAAGTTCGTCAAGCTTTAAAATTTTAGAAAGATTATACAGTATGTCAGAACTAAAACTGTTAGGTTGAAAGTGAATTATTCTTAAAGATTTATTCTGGAGATTTATAAGGTTTTTTTTATAAATGGATGGACTTTGCCCCCATATCTGACAACCATAGCGTAGGTGGGAGTTAAAAATAGCATGCCAAATATTCACAAGGGTTTCGTAATTCACAAAATGCCTTATTTTGGTAAGCATTCCATTTGCTCGACTTAATTTGTTTGATATGGACTTAATTTGTTGAATGAACAAAAGATTTTCATCTAATAATATGCCCAGATATTTTATTTTATCTACAATATTTAGTTTTTGACCACTAATTCTAAAATTAAGTTTTTTGGTAATTTTTTTGCCTTGAGGTTTAAATAGAACTAATTCAGTTTTTTTGACATTCAAAGATATTTTGTTTGATCGCAGCCATTGAACCAGTGATGCCAGGTCATAATTTAGGTACTTATTTAGCTTTTTTAAAGACTTATCTACAATCAGAAGGTTAGTGTCATCAGCAAAATGATACACCTTTGAGTATTTAATACAAGTGTTTAAATCATTAATGTAGATAAGGAAAAGAAGCGGACCCAAAGTTGAACCCTGAGGAACACCTATAGATGTAAACTTAGTAGTGGATGAGATATTACCAATAGTAACACTTTGTGGACGATGGTTTAGATATGACTTAAACCAGTTCAGTGCAATTCCCCTTACACCATAATGATACAGTTTTGATAATAAAATTTCATGGTTGACAGTATCAAAAGCTTTTTGCAGGTCAACAAATACTCCACCAGCAAATTGCTTTTGATCCAAAGCCTCACGTATGGTTTCAGTTATATCTATGAGTGCTTGGTTAGTAGAGTGTTTCTTTCGGAATCCAAATTGCAGACTATAGAAGCTATCTGATAGATTTAAAAAATTGAGCAGCCTGTTATACATAAATTTTTCAATTAGTTTACCTATATTTGAGAGTAAGGATATAGGCCGATAGTTACAAGGATATAGGCCGATAGTTACATAGTTTCTGAAGTAAAATTGTGATCAAAGCAGTTACGGTTAAAGAAATGATGCTTATAAAGACAGTTATGCTTTCAGAACATCCTTAATGTATCTTTCGAAGATAAAACGATATATATATATATATATATATATATATATACATATATGCATACATATATGTATATATATATTTATATATACATATATATATATATATATATATATATATATATATATATATATATATATATATATATATATATATATATATACATATAATATATATGTATATATATATATACATATAATATATATGTATATATATATATGTATATATATATATATTTTATATATATATACATACATACATACATACATATATATGTATATATATATATATATATATATATATATATATATATATATATAAATTATCTTTAATTTAATTTATTATTGCTCTGTTTTTTAAAAACATTGAGTGTTCTATTTGTAGAATATATATATATATATATATATATATATATATATATATATATATATATATATATATATATGTATATATATATATATATATATATATATATATATATATATATATATATATATATATATATATATATATATATATATATATATATATATATATATATATATATATATATATATACCTTTTAATTGTATTTTATTGCAACATAATAATGTTTAATGTCTTCCTTTATATAGATTAGTGTCAAAATTGTAAATGTGTGTGATGTATTAAAATACAAATAGTACTTCAATTATTTGAACTGATGGAATTACTTTATTATAACAAAAAATTTGTATTGTTTTTTTACTTCCTTATTTTTGACTGTATAAAATGAGGATTTTTAAATAACTCATATGTTGAGAAAACTTTTACTTAAAAGTTTTATTTGTCTTTTCTGTTTTTATTTATTGTTATATATATATTATATAAAATATTATAAATCTTTTTTTTTTGAGATTTTATATTTTTAATATTTTGTTTGCTTTTTGTAATAATCAATTTTACAAATAGTAATAAAATTATCAATAATTTAATTGTTGTTTTTATTGATATTCATCCTCTTGTTATCATTGTTATTATTACTATCATTGTTATTATTATTATTAACATTTTGGATTCTATTATAACTGATTCCAATTATAATAGAATCAAATATCAGTTTTTAAGTGTCTATTTCAAACCAGAAAAGTTAAATTATATTCAGGGGTATAAATTCTGGGGAACCCTAGAATATACATCCCTGAATATAATTGCTTATGATTGTTAGGTATTTACATATAATTGATAGGTTATTTTTTTTTTAGTATAATACTTTTTTAATTCAATTTATTTTTTATTAGTTCTTATATTTTTATTAAAATTTAAATTTGCTATTTCTTACAGGTTTTCCTATTTATCAAATTTTTGAATATTTCAATGTGGTCTATGTACGGAAAGAACACTCTTGAGTAATTGAAGATGCTATTCCTCATAGTTTGATTGAACAGATGTATTGCGTTGGACACCAAAAGGATTTTCATGGAAAAAAGCAATGAGTAAAAATATTCTTTCAAGTGATAATTGGCTACCTTTTTCAATTTTAAAAATAAAGTTGACACATGGTCAATTACTTAAATTTACTATTTTAATATTTACTTATTAATTCAAACATAACATATGTATCTATATATTTGTATTAGTTTAATAGTTTAAAAATATTTTGTAGCTGATAAAACTGAGTGTGAGTATAGATCTCAGGATAAAGGAATAAAAGAGAAAGAAAAGAATGGCGATGAGATTAAGTGTTAAGAACTTGGAATTGATTTACTGGTGTTTCATGATGATACAAATTCAAAGCCCTTTGGAAATAATAATACTTCACACTGGAAGCGAAAAACACATTTAATAAGTGATTGCAATGATTTTGACGATTCAACACCATTCAATTGGAACCACCAGTTATCAAAAGGTTTTAAAACAAAAAAGTTCTATCATAAATGGTAATTATTTCATTACTTTAAATAAAAGTTTTGTAAAATTCCCATGTGGCGTTATTTGTTATATAGTAGTGGTATCACAGGGTTGTCAAAATGTTAAAAATCAGGGAAAGGTTAAAATCAGGTAATTTGTTTTAGGTCAGTGAAAATTTATGGAGTTTAAATTATTTTCAGAACAAACCAAAAAAAACTTTCAACTTATTAAATTTTTTTTCACAGTTTGTTTTTATCGATTATTTTTATTTTGTTTGTCAGCAAATATAAATTCAATTGTGATTCTGGAAAAAATCAAAGAATTTAATTTTTAATGTAGGTGGCCACCATGTATAAATGATTAAATAACGCAGCAGTATTATGCAAAGGTAAAAAGTGGTGAAGCCAACAATTACTACACTCTGGTATTGCACAATAACAATTCTGAAAACTGAACTAATGTTCATAATTTTCTGCAATGATTTTAAAACTGTTTAAATTTTTCCATTTTAGCAAAGTTGTTTACTTCAGATGAATTAATTCAAATTTCAAATTCAAGTTTAACATATCGTATATCAAATGCTTTGCGTTATTTACTTATTTAAATTTTTAATTATCAATTAAGTTACAAAGGTGATTTATTTTATTTTACTATAAATTTATTTATTGTGAGTTTAAATTTATTTATTGTGAGTTTAAATTTATTTATTGTCGGTTATAATTTATTTATTGTATAGTTGATAAAGTTAAAAAGTAGAGAGCTCAATTTATTTAGTATTAGATGTTTAGATTTTTTTAAATCCAAATTTTAATACTAAATAATTTGAGAATATTGTATAAGTTGTGTCAAAATTTTTTGAACTATTTATTATAGTTTTTAATGATAAACAGAAAAAGTATATTAAATTGTTTTTTTTTATTTTAGGTTTTCAACAACAAGTTCTGGCATTTCAAAAAAAAGTTGTTAAATGGATGAGCGATATATCCATTATTTATCTTTACCAACAACTTTAATTTCTTAACAATCTCCAATAACTCTATTAGACATTTATAAAATCAAAAGACGAGTTTTTCCTGTTTAAGAAAATATGAAATTGGATTCATTCCTAGATGAAAAAATAAGATTGATATATCGATATTATTTAATGTCGGTACACACACATGTGTGTATGTTCGGACACTTAGCTACTTCTAGTTAAATGTGACTTTTACTTCTTAGATTGTACAATAAAAGCCTACAGGAGGGCTTGATTACAAAGATATGATCAAGAACATAATCAAACGATTTTTTACCGATTTTGTCATGAAATGGGTGAAATGAACAAGCCAAAATGAGTTAACCTTTGGCGGAACCGAGACCTACAAAACAATATACAAAGTAGTGACGCTCAAGTACCTAAAGATGACGGAAAAAGAATTTTATCAAGTTGTTTAGAGCCTCCTTAGAAACGAGCAAAAAAGATGACAGTCGTAAATAATATTGATATTGTATTTTTTATTGTAGATATATAGTTCCTTTTACATTTTATTTATTAATTATCTTAAACGTAAAAAAATATAAAATATGATTTTAAATATAATTAAGTCTGTTTTATTAGTCGATTCGGTATGTATTACTATAAATGCTGAGAGAACGTCTAATAGATGTCTCGGCAAGACGTCTTAAAGGTGTTAACAAATAGACGTTCTTTAGACGCTCAAGCGAGTTTTCAATTAGACGTCAATGAGACATCTAATACTAGACTGTTTACAGACGTCTGTCGCAATACGTCTTACAAACGTCTATACAAGACGTCTCAAAGGTGTTAACAAATAGACGTCTTAAGACGTACTTCAGACGCTTACTTAAGTTACCGTTAGACGTCTTATAGACGTCTTTGTGCCGGCTGGGTATGATTTGTTCTTCAACAGACTTACGTGCCGCTCTAACTGCTATAGAATTCAGAAATCTACCAATGTCAGTAAACACAATTCGTAATCATGTAGTAGAATACAGCAAAAAAATAAGATTAGGTTTAATTCATCTAACTGAAGTGCGCAAGAAAACGGATTTCGGTGTAGCAGAGAGATTTTCTTTGTCTTTTGATGAATGGACGTCACTTCGAAATCGTCGCTACATGAATATTAACGTTCATCGACAAAACTCTTAGTTCTGGAGGTTAGGTTTAGTGCGAATAGCAGGTTTAATACCAGCAGAAAAGTGCATTGAACTATTAGAAAAAAAAATTAAAGGCCATATTCTTCATCTACACAGCGACATTGTGGCTATGATGACCGACGAAGCTAGTGTTATGAAAAAATTTGGCAGGTTGCTGCCTGCTAACTAACAACTATGTTTTGCTTAAGGCATACAACTTGCTGTAGTTGATGTTCTTTATAAAAAGAGAGAATTTGATGCAAATCAGCCAGATTTTAACAATGAATTTTCTGACAGTGATTCATCCGAGAATGAGGACATCGAGGAAGATTTGTTGGACTACAATCATGAAAATATAAGACCTAAAATTGAACTAAATGAAGTTCATTATGGGCCAGTCATTGAAAAAAGTACGCAAACTAATGCTAAAATTTAGACGACTACCTACCAAGAACGACATCTTAAAAAAATATATTAAGGCTGAATTTGGAAAACAACTGTCTTTAATAATAGACTGCAAGAAACGATGGAGCAGCCTTCTGTTAATGCTTAAACAATTTTACAAAGTATAAAATTGTATAGAAAAATCATTAATTGATATTTACCCAGTGCAAGATAATTCTATAGCTCTGTCACATGATAAAGTGACAATATTATCAGAGATTATTACAACTTTAGTTCCCATTAAAGCAACGGTTGAAGCAATATGTCCTCGAGATTCTAACCTATTTACAGCCAACATTGCTATTAATTTTATGCTTACAAAATTAAAAGATGCTGAAAATAATACAAGCAAAGAAATGCGTAGAGCTTTAACGACTCGCATGCATGAACGCCAAACCGATATGAGTTGACTTCTACAATACCTGCATAACGGTCGAAGCCCCGTTAAAGTCGATGAAGAAATAACTACAGTGCCTTCTTAGTTTATATGTCAAAAACTTTCGGTAGAATTGCAGGAAAGATTAAATGCTTCCAATCCTGCTCTGGTAAGAGCATCAGTTTAGTCTGACATGCTGGATTTGATTGAGGAACCTGAAATGGCATCTGAGTCTGAAAGTAATATTTTAAGTATTGAAGAGGAACTTGATCGTCTTATTAAAGAAGGACAATCACCAATACAATCAATTAGACATGAAACATTGTCATCAAAAATTCAAAAAGAAATGACACTATTTGAAAATGGGGGTACACGTGGCGATTATTTAGAAAGAGTGGACTGTTCAGTACAAAAATTCGTAACCGCTTTGGCGATGAAACTTTGGACGCGTTATGCTTCCTGAAGTCGCATATGCTTTCCTGAAGTCGCAATATATCTCCTTATTTCTAACATAATTTTTTAACATTACTTAATATGTGAAATTTAATTAACATGTTAAATTAAATTCATTTAACAAATATATTTTTAGTTAAACGTACTGTTTTTATTCTACTTAAGATGTTGAAGCTGATTTTCAATCCCGGGATTGATGTTTTTCAATCTCGAAATTCCGGGATTGAAAAAAACCTCCGGGATTGCAATACCTAAACAAAACAAATCTTGTAGGAATTCAATAAAGCTTATATTTGTATATACATATATATTTTTTTGTCAACCTACTTCAAAAAAATCACACCATCAAAATAATTTTTTTTTCTTTTTAATTTCGTCATTAAAAAAAAAAAAGCTTTTACAATGTTTTTACAACAGAAAAATATAATATTAATTGTTTCGACCGGAGCTGGCAGAAGACATAGTCTTATCATTCAGCTAATATCATCCGTTAATATAACTAAAAAATTCAGCCGATAAAAATGAAAAAGTAAAAAAGAAACTAAAGAGAAAACTGATTTAACAATCAATAACTATTTGCAGAAAAAAAGAAAAAAATTAATTATATCTTTTTATTATTATAATTTTTTTTAATTCTCTATTTTATTCTACTTTTATTTTTATTATACACGCACACGCACACACG